>NW_010238590.1:238-3649 GCF_000690775.1 Eurypyga helias | reverse complement strand
CCCCGCCGACCTGCGCATCCTCCCAGGGCTGGTCCCCAAAGCTGCAGGTACCCCCAAGATCGCCTCCTCCCAAAGCCTGGGGGGACAAGGCACGGGGAAATCCCTCCCCTCGCTGCTGCAGCACGAAGACGGGGCAAAAACCCGGCGGCCGGACTGGTTTTCTCCCCAAACTGGCGATAAACTGGGTCAAGGTCTCGGCTGCGTCTTTAGCCACCCTCGCTCCCCGGGCTCGGCTCCGCAGAAGGGCTGTGAATTAGGGGCTAGGAGGGATGGGGAGGGGGGTGTGGGGGGAAAAACCTGCTTGCGAAGCCCCCGGGGGTCTGGCGGGGAGGAGAAGTCACCCCACGCCGCAGCTTTTCAGGTTTAACTGGCTGCGTTTTGCATGACTGCCTCATTAGCCACTGCTGAGCAGGGATTTACGGGCCAGGCTCATCCCGGCCCGTCGCGGACAAAAGTTATTTCAGCCCTATCTGTAATTTATCTGGGTCACCTAGGGAGAAATCCTCCGGGTACGGAGAGCCCTAGAAGCGGTACCAAAGGAGTCCCACCGCCCTTAATTACTCTTTAATCAACCTAACGCTGTGGTCCCTTTAAAGAGCTGCTTTTGGTGCAAGAGCTGCGTTTAAGCATCTGCTTCTCGGCCGAGGCTGGGGAGCCAAAAACCTGCTCCAGCTTAAGGGATTTAAAGGTGTGGAGCGTGTGTTTCGGGCTCGGGCCCTGCGAGCATCCTTTTTGCTGTAATCACAAAAGTATTAAACAAAGGAAGAGGATGGAGGGGAGGTGGGAAGAACCTGGAGGATCCGATTTAAACTACAAAGGCACAAAAGGAGCCTAAATTCATCTCTTAAGCGAAATTCATCTTTGCGGAGAGCAGGCTGGGTTTATAGCTCTCCCATCTCCGGGCTGGGCTTTCCCCGCTTGCAGTAAGCAAGGACAGTTTATTTTGTGTTATTTTATCCTCCCCTTTCATGATATATAGAAAAAGACGAGGGACCTGCTGCTCGCAGCGGGTTCCTGACCTAGGACCGGGGTGGCGAGGTTTCCTCGCCGGAATTGTGCTTTGCTTTGGGAAAGCGGCACAGCATCCCCCGGCTTTGCGGTCCTACGGACAGTTCGCTCTGGCAGGGAAAGATTTTTATAAGTATTAGGGTAAAAAAAAAATAAAAATCCTCGTAATCTTGGGACGTATATAATCTACGTCTCCCTGAATCCCAAAAGGCAGCAGGCCGGTCTCTCTGATTTATTTTTACGCTAGCCTAGTTTGCATCCCAAAGAAGTAAACTGCTATTTTTAACCACTGGTTTAAAGCTTAATTAAAAGCCCCTAAACTGATTGTTTTGAAAATTGATTTAGAGGAATTGCCCCAGGGCTGAGACGCTATCTCAAGCCAAGTTGCGGTCCCAGAGCTCGCAGTGGTGTCTGAGTCGTTAACCCCGCAGAGGCCGGGGATGGATGACACATGGGCCAGCGGGGTCCCTACACCCTCTGGAAAGAAAGGTCCTTTGTTAGTCCTGGCTACTGGCTTGCTTGGGTGGATCTCCGCTGGTTTCCTGGAGTTACGAGGTTTAATTGAATTAAGGGAATCTCTGAGATGCTTGTGACATCGGGATGGGAGAGCTTTTCCTTTCATCTGCAGATCTTGGGGACCAGAGCCCCACGGGATGGGGGGGTACCCGCCGGAGCACAGGAGAAGGGTCACACCATCTCCAAAGGTGGGCTGCCTTGTGAGGGAGAGGGGAGACAGGGTTTTTTTTGGTGCCCACACCCCTTTTTTCCCAGCCTTCTGCACCCGGCCAAGCTGCCCGAGATGCTGCCGAGCCATCGCTGCTGTAATTATCTTCAATTGCTTCCCCGGGAGAAGGGGCTTTACCTGCTTAAAGGGGGTGAAATGAAAGTTGGTTTGAAGGCTTGGCGGAGGCTGGGAAGGGAAGTGGCATTTCAGCCCCCTAATTAGATGTAAACAAGAATAGAGACGGGGCTCCATGGTCAGACAACTTGATTGTTAAGGGATTAACACCTAAGTAAACCAATAAAGGCTCCGCGTTGCTGTAAGAGGGCTGCGGGCCAGGCAGGGGCTGTGTAAGACTATCAAGGCCTAATGGCCTCCCCCCACCCCCGGCAGAGCCAGGGCGGCATATTAATAACCCCCGAGAAAACGGCCTGGACACGTGTGGGGCCACCCTGGCAATTTTAGGAGACCGGTTTTTAAGGTTCCTGGCAAAGGTTTGGGTTGTTGGTGCTGCTTCTGCTGCCTGGAAAGCGAAGGGGAGATTCTTTTCTCTCTGGAATGCCTCAAGGTGAGCACCCAGTGATACCCATCACCCTATTTATTAGGGAAATAAGTGAATTAGGAGGGAATCTCCTACCCATCGGTATGGGGCAGAGCACTCCTGTGTGTCATCTCCAACACGTGGGTAGGATGTTTTCTTTTGCATAAGGGAAACCGCAGGTTCCTTCAACCCTTTAGTTTCTCCGTCTTCTCTTAATAATAGCTTAAAAAAAAATCCTTCAGGGTCAGCTCGAGCAAAACCCTCCTGGGCGTAGCTCTCCAGGTTTGCTTCCAACTGGGCTTTTGTGGCCGTTTCTTTTCCTCCCAGCTCGGCCTCGGTTGGTATTTCCACCCCCCAACCCCCCTAGCCCTGGCCAGATGAGTAGATGGAGGAGTTTAACCTTTGGAAAAAAAATCAGGTCTGGCCTTAAGTGATGTGGTGGTACCTGAAAGCCTGATTTCCATGGCTTTCTGCCGGCGCGGATTTGGGATTGAGAGGTACCTGAAAGGCTCAGAGTCAAACTGAGTTCAATAACTTGGGTCTGTTTTGCTTTCCTCTGTCTCCCCAGCTTCCAGTAGTTTCTTTACTCCGCTGGCAAGGCTAATATCGGAGCACTCTAGGGTGTGGGTATTTCTTCCTCCTGATTGCAAATAACCGAAAGATTAGCACCAGCAGCTGTTTGGAATTGGAACAATGGAGAGACCTAGGAAGTGGAGAAATTGAAAAAGGAGAACCCCCCTCCTAATCACCCAGCTCAAAGTTCACCAAGTCAGACTGCATGACTTAACGTGACCTCCACCTCGGCTTCACAGGGCTGTTTGCTTATATGAAGGTTGGGGGGAGGCAGAAAAGGGGGGGAAGAGCAGAGGGATAGCGGGGCGTTAAATGAAATTTCCTATAGAAATGCGAGGTCGTTGCGTGGCTGGACCGTTCCCTTTGGCCGTCGGGTGCTCTCGGGTCTTGCCCCATAGGGCGGGTTGAGGTTCTGACCCCCCTCCACCCTCTTCAAGGGCAAGCCTTGAGGTTCGCCCCCTTCCCGGGGGGCGATTCCGGGGAACCCGGTGTGTGTCCCTGCCTGTTGTCCCCAGGCAATGACACCCCGGGCGGGGGGTCCGCGGTGGGGCTGGGGTCTCTGCTGTTG
>NW_010238590.1:0-226 GCF_000690775.1 Eurypyga helias | reverse complement strand
TCTCTGCTGGGGGGCAGTGGAGCAGGTTCACACAGCAGCCCGGCCCTGCGCTGGCTGGTGAAGTGTGAGAGCGGCGGGGCTGTCAGGAGAGGTTTGAATGGGATCCCCTAATGGATTTGACTCGGAAATCTCGACTTGACCAGTTTTTTCCTCTTTAAAACAAACTCATTAAACTTGTCAACACTCATTAGGGCCTTAAAACGCTGAACTGGAGTCACTGGGGAGA
>NW_010238589.1:0-5016 GCF_000690775.1 Eurypyga helias | reverse complement strand
AGGCCAGAGGGAAGGGGATGCCAGAGAGGATTGGCGAGGAGAGCACCACGCAGGGCAGGAGACGCATCATGTGCTCCAGGCTCTCTAAAATTAGCATGGAAGTGTGATAGGAATCATCACAGGAAGACAATGCTGGGCTCTATTCCACGGCCCAGGCGGTGCCCAGGGTCGCAGTAGTGTCCCCTCTCCCCACACCGGCCGTTTTCGGGTCCTCGGCAGAGCATCCCACCCCCTTGTCCCCACGGCTGCATCCCAGCAAGGCAAACCCCGCCACGTCCCGGCCGTCCCGGGTTACAACGTGGCACGATGTGGGTGTTGGGAGTCGATGTGCGTGTTGGGAGTCGCTGCGGCCAAGGCAGGCTTTTTTTTTCCGTGTGTCTTGGTAACCTCCTGGCTGCCCCGGGGCTTCGGTAGAGCCGTGGCAGGAAGGCCGTCATGCTGGACCGGCCTGTCCACCTCCATCCCCAGGGCAGATTTCGACAGTGCCACCACGGCACAGAGCGCTTCGCCCTCCGAGGGAGCCAGGGGATGGATGGCCACGGCCTGGACCAGGGGAGATGGAGGGCAGAGAGACCAATGGAGCAGAACCGCTCCCAAAAATGGGCTCCCGGGGTGTCTGCCCCGCACGATGTCACCCCTCCTGCTCCCCTGCAACCTCGGCCCACCATCAGGATTGCTGCTTGGCCCCCCGGCCCCACGCTCCGCAAGGAAGGAGGGGCCCCTGGGCAACTTCGCACCCCAGCAGCTCCCAGGGTTATCAGGGCCAAGCAGGAACACCCGGAGCTGGAGGGAGCCGGAGCTGCGAGCTCCGGGCTGGCCAGCAGCTTGGTGAGCTGGGCAGCTCGGCGTCAGCAGGGATCGATGCTGTCGCACCTCGAGCCCATCTTCCCGGCAATGTCCCCTGTTCCCTGATAAGTGGAAGCAGTTCCCGTAACCCAGCTGCTCTGGGAAAGCAGAGATAAGCCCGGCTGACGCCGTGCTCGTGTCACGGCTCACCGTGGCCCCATGGAGGCAAGGCCAGCATCCTGCCAGTGCCTGGGTCCTGGCTGGGATCGAGAGGCTCTTATCATAGAATCATGGAATGGTTTGGGTGGGAAGGGACCTTAAAGCCCCTCCAGTCCCACCCCCTGCCATGGGCAGGGACACCTTCCATAGCCCAGGTTGCTCCAAGCCTCATCCAGCCTGGCCTTGGACACTCCCAGGGATGGGGCATCCACAGCTGCTCTGGGAACCTGTCCCAGTGCTCCCACCCTCTGCGGGAAGAATTCCTTCGTGATGTCCCATCTCCATCTCCCTCTTCCCGTTTAAACCCATCACCCCTTGTCCTGTCACTCCACTTCACGTAGGTGCCACTCCATCACTCATGGAAAGATGGTGCCAGTGCCCTGATCCCCCAAAACAGCCCCCCCATGGTCACAGCTTGCGGGGTATCCCCTCCCCTCGCCACACACACGACCAAGCTCACACACAGCTTTTCGCAGCAAGGCATCACCAGGGCCGGGACGCTGGGACAACAGGGACTTTGCTAACTCACCCCGGGGCACGTCACTGCTGCCGAGTCCTCTTCGGGGCTGTGCCAAGCGTCCCCGTGACTCCACCACCTACACGGAGCGGCAGAAGGCAGGTCGCTTCCCACCGGGCCTGCCAGCTGGCACGGGCTCTGCGGAGGTGTGGCATCGCATCCCCGGCCCGCGGGAATGGGCAGGACTGCGGCTCATACACAGGGAGAAAGGTGGAGAGCTGCTGCCAGCTGCTGGCCCCCCTGCCAGCCCCCCTGCCCAGCTGCTAGCCCAGGGTGACGGCCATGGAAAGCGCCGGTGACGTGTGTCGGGAGAGGGCCGGGAGCAGAGCCCAAACCCAAGGAGGGGCTATTTTTAATTTTGGCACAGGAAATCCCTCTGCTGAGGTGGTGACAAGCAGCGGAGCAGTGAGAGAGCAGGCTGGTGGGGATGGAGGGCACAGGGGAACCAAGGCAGAAGGCACAGGCTTGTCCATAAACATCTCCACCAGCCCTACAACATCCCTCTGTACTGGGCCCCTCATCCTCCAGGAAGGTCCCTCCCTCAGACACACACCCCAGAGTGCACTCACAGCACCCAGGAAAACCCACTTTGCTCGGGGGATTCAGTAAGATGTGCCCCACCGAGCGCCCCGCGAGTTCCCACAGCCTCCTCCTGACCCACGGGCGGACGCGTCCCCACCATCCCAAAAAGGCTGCAGAGGCTCCATGCAGTCAGCCAGCCTCTCGGAAGGGCTGGCATCAGGACAAGGCCCCCCCCGGGCAGGGCACGGAGCTGGGGCGGGCTGGCAGCCTCCTCCGGGGTATGCGCCACCGAGCTCGGGGAGAGGCAGTTCCAAGAAGCATGTTTTGAAGCCCTTACTTCTAAGAAAAGGAAGTGTTTGCTGAACAAGAGATAAATGGCAGATGGTGAAGCGAGAGCTATCGGGTGCTACAGGCAGAGAGGAGCCCAACAAGAGCCGGGGGGCAGGGAGGGACCCTGAGCCCCTCTGCTTCCCCCTGGGAAGGGAGCAGCAACTGCCAGAGACGCGGCCGGGGGCTGCAGGGAGCTCGGGAGGAGGGTGGCTTGTCCTTCCTCAGGGAATCCGTCCCCAGAAGCCACGACAGCTCAGCCCCTGCAATACTGCGAGCCCAGATGTGTCCCCTGGGAACGAGGATCACAGAGCAGGGGGAGTGGGAAAACAGGCGGGAGCGTTCTCTCCCTCCCCATCCCGGGGTGAAGGTTAGGGAAAGGCAGCTTGCGCGGTTCCCACACCGCCCCGGGCCTCTGCCCCGCGCCTGCACCTGAGGCCCTGCACTCCCAGTACGGATTCTGACCTCGCTGGCCTAGTGTTTGGGATCTCAGGCTTGCCCAGACACGTCCAGATATTTCTGGCCTCCCCCAGTCACCTTTATCTGAGAGGAAATATTTGGAATTGCTGAGTCGATCACAAGGACTATGGTAGCAACAGCACGTCATTGTCTCAACCACCCGTGGGTCTCTTCCAGCGCAGAGAGGACAGGCTGTTCCACCACCCAACACGCGTCACATACCCTTCCTCACCCCGGGGACACGTCCAAGAGGAGGATGCTCCGGGGCAGGCAATGAGGAAGCAGCGGGAGGTGACGTCTACGCAGAAGGCGATCCCCCCGCTTCCTGCTGGAGCCTAAACCCGCACTTGCTGGGGAGGGGGGAGCTTCCCTCCAGCTGCTTGCAGGAGACAGAGGACCCGGAGACCCAGACTCTACCGATGCGATGCCCAGCGCCCTGCAACGCAGAGGCAGAGGCTCCCAGGGCACCTGCAGTGCCCCAAACCGCAGCCCACGGGCCGGTGACAAGACCCAATACCGCGGGAGAGAGAGAAGAGGAGCAGGTCAGGCCCAACGTGCTCTGTCTCGAGTGGGAGAGCAGATGAACCAAGCACGAGGTCTGGCTGAGACAGATTCACATCCTGGCCTGGAAACGGGAAGGGAAAGACCCAGTTTCAGACTCTTGCTGGTGCCCAGCCCCGAGGTTCAGCTGGATTCATTCACCAGCGCTGCCCAGGCTGCTCCCCCCGGCTGAGCGGGAGGCAGGGTGGGGGCCAGATCCCATTCAGGGCAAGTGGAGCGGGTTCCTCTTTCGAGATAAGCCCCAGCGCTGGGGGAAAGAGGATTCCGTAAGCAACACGGAGCCAGGAGGGCGGGCGAAGGGAGCAGATGTGGGCCATGAACCCCTGTCCTGTCTGTGAGCCAGGGGCAGGGCAGAAAGGGGAGGATGGGGGCTGCCGGGAAAGCCAGAGTGTGGGTGCTCAAAGCTTCCCTTGCACGGGGAGGTGGGGGGAAGGGAGGGGACAGA
The DNA here is from genome assembly GCF_000690775.1 of Eurypyga helias. Taxonomy (NCBI): domain Eukaryota; kingdom Metazoa; phylum Chordata; class Aves; order Eurypygiformes; family Eurypygidae; genus Eurypyga; species Eurypyga helias. Next base: position 1,180 of record NW_010238589.1, on the reverse strand, counting down.
GACACCGGCACGACGCCCTGGAAACCGGGCCTCCTATTCCTGGTGAAACAGTAGCACTTGGTCTGACTGACAGGGAAACTCCGACCCTGCACCCCCGACACCCAGCTTATCCGAGCCCCGAGACCCCCAGTGACCAGCTCAGCACATACCAAAACCTTCTCCAGCCGGGGATCTTTAACGTGCTTTACCAAAAATCACTTGGTTTTCCGAAACCTCCCGCGGGATAAGTCAGCATCGTTCCCGAGCGGCTCAACAGAGGTGCGGAGAGGTTAAGCGCTTTGCCTGGAGTCGCGTACAAGCCAGCAGCCCCCGACACCCCATCCAGGCATTGTCACGAGGCAACGTTTCACACAAAAACGAGGCTGTTTCTGCGCTACCTTCACTGTAACTACAGCCGTGTTACTGCTAAGAGGTCTAACACCCATCGCTGGCCTGGAGAGGGCTCATCCGGGTGACCAGACGTTCGTTAATGAGACGCTGGGAACAGTTTTGTGCTGAGCAGTGAGACAAGGGTGGAAAAAGAGAGGCAGCAGCTCGGCGCAGACCACAACAAAGCCCTGCGTCGACAGCAACCTGTTCCCAGAGCCCCTCCGGGCTGCCAGCTCACCGCGTGGGACCGGCAGATGCCAAGCCGGAGGTGAAGCACATGGGGAAAAGGCAGCTGAGACCTTTCAGAAAGAAAGAAAACATAAGTATTCCCAAAGGCTGCCACCGGGATCCCGTAAACACAGCTCTGTGGGTCCCTGGATGGGACCTTAAACATCCAGTCCCACCCCCTGCCACGGGCAGGGACACCTTCCATAGCCCAGGGTGCTCCAAGCCTCATCCAGCCTGGCCTTGGACACTGCCAGGGATGGGGTATCCACAGCTTCTCTGGGAACCTGTCCCAGTGCTCCCACCCTCTGCGGGAAGAATTCCTTCCTGATGTCCCATCTCCATCTCCCTCTTTCTGTTTAAACCCGTTACCCCTTGTCCTGTCACTCCCTGCCCTTGGAAAAAGTCCCCCCCAGCTTTCTTGTCATCCCCCCAGGCCCTTTCAGGTCTCAGAGCTTCTCCAGATTCCCAGCTTCCCCCCACCGCTCCCAGCAACCCCAGGCAGGGGAGGGAAAGGGGATCTGGGGATACGGGGAGGGGAAGGGGCTGTGGGGACATGGGGAGGGGACGGGGCTCTGGGGACAGC
>NW_010238588.1:3252-5607 GCF_000690775.1 Eurypyga helias | reverse complement strand
CTGCCGGGGCCGGCTCGTCCCCGTCCCACTGGGCTGCCATCCCCAACGGGAAGAGGGGTGCAGAGAACTGGCAGGACCGGACTTTCTGTGGGTGAAATTCGGCCACAATCCAAGCTCTGCACGTGTGTAGTGCAAAACCAGCCAACCACAGGGTAAGAGAAGCAAGAGAACGGATGTGAGCTGAGAGCGAGGGTCTGCGCCAGGAAACGTCCGTCCGTCTCTCTATCCCCACCCCCCAGGAGAATCTCAGCACACACACAGATCTGAAGGTCGCGCCAGCATCCACAAGCATGGATTTCAGCATCCCACAACACCCCGTGAAAGCAGAAGGTTGCTCACCTCCTCTCATGACGTGACACAGAACTTCAGTCTCACCCAAACTGCTTAAACCCCCCCCAAACCAAAACCTTTCAAAGAGCAAAGTACCAGGAGACTTGGCCATGCAGCTGAACGCTCTGCTGTGCAACAGGGCGGAAAATTTTACTCCTCTACGAAGCTTCCCACTTCTAGGTGAACCAAGTCGTTTTTCGTTTTGGGGTTTGGTTTTGCTTTTCAGGTAAAGACAGCATTTATATCTAGAAGGAAATCCCTAAAATCCATCGTGTGCGGTGTCACAGCGCCACTCACCTTCAGAAAAAGGACAACAACCCTGGGACGAGTCAGAAAGAAATTAAAAGGAGCATCATAAAGGGTAGATCACGTGCCAGTGGCAAAGACGTCACTTCAGTAAAGTGTAGGAAATTCCTGGAGAAAGAGCTTATCACTGATCACACGGGAATAAAGACTGAGAAATAACCTTGTCTGGTTTAGGAAGGGAGTAAAGGAGTCGGTACTTTGTCTTGCGGATCCTTACATCCTGCAGATCAGAAGGTGGTTAAATTTAAGAGGAGGCAGAACCACAGAACAGTTTGGGTGGGAAGAGACCTCAAAGCCCCCCCAGTGCCACCCCCTGCCATGGGCAGAGACACCTTCCACTAGACCAGGTTGCTCCAAGCCTCATCCAGCCTGGCCTTGGACACTCCCAGGGATGGGGCATCCACAGCTTCTCTGGGCAACCTGTCCCAGTGCTCCCACCCTCTGCGGGTAGGATTGTTAGAAATGAAAATATTTTAGCCAGACTATCCATAGTTTCTTTCAAAGGGTGAATCTGGAGTCACATCTTACGTCTAAGGGTTTTTTAAATTATTATTATTATTATTATTGTTGTTGTTGTTGTTATTTTGTACTTTCCCTGTGTTTTAAATGCTTCAAATTCTACATAATCCCTGTCCTTTTGTTATTTGCACTGTGACTCCTGGGAAAGCTCCGGCAGGGTCTGCTCCCCGTGAGCCCCACGTTCTCACTCAGTGTCACCCCGCTGCGAACCTTCCCCCCGAGGGAGGGTTTCGGCAGACCCCGCCGGTTACTGCAGCCCTTGAAAAGCTTCAGGAACCCTCTTTCCCACCCGGCTGTCCTGTCGCACTGGGAATCGGTTCTACGTAACGTTTCGTTTCAGCCAAGAAAGGCTGTGTGTGACTGAGGAGAAAAGGAAAAAGGAAAAGATTGCCTGAGGGGTAAAATTACAGCATCAGCAGCTGCACCAGCAGCTCTCCAGGAGAATCCGGGGCTGCAGCCTGCTAAAGGGAGGAATGCAGAGTCCAGAGACTATGGATTTTCCCAGAGAAGCTGTGGAAAATCCCTGGAAGTGTCCAAGGCCAGGCTGGATGAGGCTTGGAGCAACCTGGTCTAGTGGAAGGTGTCCCTGCCCATGGCAGGGGGTGGCACTGGGGGGGCTTTGAGGTCGCTTCCCACCCAAACTGTTCCATGATTCACGCGTCTTGTAGAGCTGAGAGTTACAGCACACACCGACTTTTAATGGAATTACAACATTACAGGGAGTAGACTCTCCCCAACTCAGAGAACAACCTTATGTCGCATCCTCCCAATTCATCACAGCGTGTTTTAATTAAATTCAGCTCTCAGCATCTAAGCAGCCCCGCAGAATTCCGAGGGGAGTTGTGGAGGACAGAAAGCTCAGACCACACTGGTCAATGAGCGGGTGCTAACGGCAGCGGTTCAAGACGGGAACTGCAGTTTGTTCCTGATACAGGAGGTACATGTGACGCGTTGGCCGAGAGACGCCGATCCCGAAACAGTAAGACAGCACGGTACGACACACACGTCTTCTCCGGGGGGCAAAGACAGCGGGATTCCGAGTGAAATCCATTATTTCCCCCACTTGCTCCTCTTGGACTCCCTACAGCTCCCTGAAAGGGGGGTGCAGAGAGGGGGGTCGGTCTCTTCTCCCAAGGGACAAGCGATGGGACAAGAGGAAACGGCCTCAAGTTGTGCCAGGGGAGGGTTAGGCTGGATATT
>NW_010238588.1:0-3209 GCF_000690775.1 Eurypyga helias | reverse complement strand
CAAGGGGCTGCCCAGGGAGGGGGGAGTCCCCACCCCGGGAGGGGTTTCAGAGCCGTGTGGATGTGGGGCTCAGAGACATGGTCAGTGGGGGCTGGGCAGTGCTGGGGTAACAGCTGGACTGGGTGGGCTGAGAGGGCTTTTCCAACCAAAACAATCCTATGATTCTTGCACTACTTTTGTAGAAAATCCAGGATCTAGACATCCTAGAAACAATCATCGCTGAACCATCCAGCCTCAGCAACCCCCCGGATCCAGACCTGGAGCAAAGCCCAGCACTTCCCTGGATGCGCTACGGTTGTGAATGACTTCACCTTCAGCAGTTCTGGACGCCCACACGCTGCCCGGTTCTGGAGGGAAAGGAGCCCAAACAGGGCAGAATGCGCCGCGGCTCAAGCCCCAGCCCCGTGAGCGCCGGCAGTTCACAGAACACGCTCTGACTCGGAGATTCTGTGCTCATTCCTAGCCCCTGCTGCATCCAAAGGCATCGAAAGAGGCCAGAAGGAAAAGGTGGGATCATCCTGGGAAAGCAGGCGGGTGGCAGAGCAAGCTTTGGGAAAAGCAGATCCGCTGTTCCCGGGTGTGCAGCACGGCGTGCTGCTCTGTGTTGTGCAAAGGCCTTAAATACACTTAATTCCAGGTACCTTCTCCCCTGGGCTTCCCACAACAGTAAATCAGCACTTGTGCCACCAGTTCAACCCACAACCACAAACAGCCTGTCCTTACCCGGCAAGAGAAGCGATGCGTCAAACCCTCGAATTCCGCCACGGCCCGTGCTGAAATCCTCGCGCCCGAAAAGGGAAATTACCTTTCCTTTTCCATCTGCTTTTCTTCCCGTCTTTGGTACTGCACCCGTCGCTGCTGCTGCTGCTGCTGCTGTGCTCGGAGCTGGGAGAGTCGGACTGGGCATCGCTGCTCTCCTCCGAGCCATCGGAGAGCTCCTTCAGCCCGTCTGGAACATCCTTCTGCGAAGGGAAAGAACCCACAGAATTAGCATTCCACGGAGAATTCTCCCAGTTAACAAAACTCTTCAGAAAGTAGCGGTTTTCTTTCTTTGCCACGCACCGACGGCGGATTTTTCTGCACGGCGCTGAGCAAGGTCAGAACTGCTCAAACTACCGGCCCCGAGGACGCTGCCTGCTGCGAGCACACGTGAAATATTTCACCCAACCCGAGCTGGCACGTCTTTTACACCACCCTCGCCATCGCTGGCAGGTACTCGTTAGGAGTATGCTTGTAGGAGAGGGTGCGGAGCACTGGGACAGGTTCCCAGAGAAGCTGTGGATGCCCCATTCCTGGGAGTGTCCAAGGCCAGGCTGGATGAGGCTTGGAGCAACCTGGTCTAGTGGAAGGTGTCCCTGCCCATGGCAGGGGGTGGCACTGGGTGGGCTTTAAGGTCCCTTCCCACCCAAACCATTCCGGAATTCTATGATTCTACTCCCACCCTCACGTGCCCGCTGTAGGCATCTTCTCCATCCCTAAGCACCACCTCAACACCCCCTGCTCTAGGAGAAACTCAGACATTTTTGAGTTTCGTGAGGGCAGCTTTGGCAGCTCGGTGTCTGATGGGTCCCATATAACGCTGGTTTTCCAAGCAGGTCCTTGCAAGAATGGACCTGGCGGCTGTTTCGGCGCGGTGAGAACCTGTGGCGGTGGGTTCGCCTGCGTTGGCCGACCTGGTTTAGGGCTGGTGACAGCATCAGGCAGCGGTTTCCACCCTGCCCACACCTAAACCCAGACTGCCCTCTAGTGATTATCCCGCCGGATCCAGGTTTGAACCAACCCTGTAGATTAGTGCCAATTAGTGCCAACAAACCGGTTTCTGCTGATGAGTCTTCGCTAATGTCGCCACTGTCCGAGCACCCACGCCAGCTCTGGACACCTCGCAGAGACGCTCAGCCGAGGGCAGGACAGCGGCTGGAGGCACCAGCTCATCCCCACGCGACACTGGCCACCCTCATCCCTGCTCCTCCGCTTCTGTCCCTCGGCCAAGTCCATACAACACACCTGAAATGATGCCGCTGCCCCAAATTCCTCGGGAGCAACCAAAGCTTTAGCAGTCACTGTGCAAGGCAAACAGGACAGGGGTTGTGACAGCTGGGGACACAAACAGGTCAGTGTGCAGAGGGCAAAAAATCCTTAGTACCCACTGGAAAAGTAAATTTAAACACTTCCTCCTTTAACTGGAGACATTGATTTCTTGTCCTGTCTCCAAATTAGAGCTACGACTGACTTCCACGCGTACAGCCAAGAAGTACTCCGGCTGACGCAAGCGCCAGCACCGTAATCCCAGACGCCTCCCACCAGCACGCCGCACCACGAGCTTCAGCCCTTCGCTCATCCTGCGCTTCGGGAACAAAGCTCTTCCAGCTGTACCTTAAGTGACTTGTAAACCACAGAGGAAGAGAGGACAGCACCACGAGCAGGGAGAAAAACCTGTATTCCGAGCAAGCGCCACCAAAGCGGGCGAAGATCACGTCTCCGTATTCCTAACGCCAACGGCCCCTTCCTCAAACCTCCTTCCGCAAGGATGACCGCGTCGCCCGAGACGCAGCCGTTACGCGTTTATCTGTTTCCGTTTCTCCGAGCTGTCTCCTTCCGCCCGGAGGAGGGGAAGCCTCGGCGTGGGGCGCCTTCCCCTCCTGCCAGGGAAGGGGAAAGCACGAGCAGCTGGAAAGCCTGGACCTCCTGGCTTTTCCTGACTTGGGGTGGGAGGGGGTGAAGGCACGGTGCCACTCTTCTCAGTGGTGCCCAGGCTCAGGGCGAGAGGCAACAGGCACAAACTGGAAGACAAATTCCACTTCCACGCCAGGAAAAGCTTCGTTACAGCAACGATGGAAAACTGGAACAGGTTCCCAGGGAAGCTGGGCTCTCCGTCCATGCAGGAATTCCAAACCAGGCCACAACTGAACGTGTCCTGAGCTAGGCGCTCTAGCCGGCCCTGCATCAAACAGCGGGCTGGACCGGACCGTCTCCAGCGGCCCCTTCCCACCGCCCCGTGACTCCCACCCCCCCGTGCTTCCGCAGCCAACAGCCCCACCAGCTCACAGTGCCCGCACAATGCCAACGGCTCTTCTTCCAGCTGGGGCTTCTCTTCCAGCGACAGGTTTTCTCCAGTGCCACCTGACGCGGTGCCCAGCCTGTGCCGCAGATCCCGCGTTCGGTCGGTATTCCCGTGCAAGACGTCCGTAGGCGAGCCCCCCTAACACCAA
>NW_010238587.1:5251-5809 GCF_000690775.1 Eurypyga helias | reverse complement strand
GAGAGTGAAGGGCACCCACCCCAAGTCTCCAGACAGGGGGTGCCAGTGGGGTGCAGGTCACCCTGTGAGTTTAGTCCTGGCTGCTGGGGGTCTGCCAGCTTGGGGGGTCCCTGATCCTAAAAGCCCTTCCTCCTCCCCAGCTCTCGTTTTCCCCGGCCAGGTGGCCCATGGCTTATATAATGTGCTCAAACCCCGGAATAGCTCCTCCCGTTACACAACCGCCCAGCCAGCCACAGGGGGGGGATCCCCAGCTGGACGCTCCCCCTGCACCAGCCATGACCCACCCCCCTTCCCGTACCTGCAGCTCTCAGCCCCAGGGGTTGTTCACCAGGACTGTGTCCCCTCCAGGGAAGGTGACCCTGTCGTGACAGTCTTCCCTCCCATGCAATAAAATTGCTTTTATTATTATTACTCCCCTCAGTGATGGGGAGGAGTAATAATAGTAAGAGCGGTGATGGGCCTCAGGACTGCCTGTGCCTCCTCCTGACTCCTTGCCCAGCAAACCAAGTGGCCCCAAGGATGCAAAACCTGGGGGTTGGGTGCTGTCCCCCTCCTCAC
>NW_010238587.1:4841-5170 GCF_000690775.1 Eurypyga helias | reverse complement strand
AGTGAGCCCCTGCTGTTGGCCTTGGTGTGTCCAAGGGTGGGGGAGAGTGTGGCCAGGGGGGTGCAGGGCTGGGGGGTCCCGTAGGGGTATCCATCACCTGGACCTACTGCCTTTCTACTCAGTGTGGGGGGTTTGCTGCTGTCACTTGGACATGTTTCTGCTCCTTTCCCTCACCCCTGGCTTGAGAATGGGATCACTTCAGGGGTCCCCGGGGGATGGTCCCCATCATGGTGTGACCCCCTTCTCATCAGCTCTCCCTCAGCCCATGTGGGAATGGGGCTTGCTCGTCCTCCCCCGGAAGCCCAAGGTGTTCAGGCTGGGAGGGGGCT
>NW_010238587.1:4340-4718 GCF_000690775.1 Eurypyga helias | reverse complement strand
GACCGTTCCCCACCCCTGGCTCCCCCGTCCCTACATCCCCAAGCTGGGAAGGAGCCCGGTTGCTTAGCAACTGTTTAGCTTCTCCACCAGCCTCCTCATCTATTTAAAATATATATATCTCTATATATATATGTGCAGACGTAGGTATGCACAGGCAGCAGCAAACCCTTGCCCAGCTCATGACCCCCACAGTCAGCATCGTATTTTCTTTATTAATTGCCTTGAAGTCTGCAAGGCACCCAGTTTTGGTCTGGCAGCTAGAGCAAAGGATGCTCCAGGCTTGGGGTGGGGAAAATACGGATGGATGGACTGGTGTAACCAACCTCTTCCTGCTGCCCCTTCCCACGGGCAGGACCCCTGCCGGCTCGGTGCCAGTGG
>NW_010238587.1:3819-4225 GCF_000690775.1 Eurypyga helias | reverse complement strand
AGAAGGTCGGCCCAATTAACGGCAGCATCTTTGGCCTTTTCCCTCCTTGTGGTTCTGGCCGGGTGCTTAGGGGAGGCCGCTGCCTTGCTGCGATGTTCTGGCATTTTGTGTGGGGTGAGAAACAACCCCTCTCCCAGCCATCCCCACCGCACGGGCAGGGAAAAGCCTGGGACGGGGCTGTGGACGTTTCGGGAACAGGGTTAGGATTTTGGTGGTGTGCCCTGATGAGACCCCAATGGGCAGGGGAAGCGGGGGGCCACCCCTCTCACCCTCCCTGCTTGGAGGACCTCGGTTGGGTTGTTTCCTGCTTGTTGGGACTGAGCTCTGGCACACTCAGCGCACGAGTGGTCCAGGGAGCCGCCATCCCGGGCTCGACGCCTGCATCCCGCGCGACCCTCCCCCGCAC
>NW_010238587.1:3123-3573 GCF_000690775.1 Eurypyga helias | reverse complement strand
TCCAGCGCAGCCCCATGCCCAGGGCGCTGCAGGCACAGCCTGGACACCGAGCAGTGGGATTTGAGCGGTCGGCTGGGAAAGGGCTTGTTTCCGGGCTGGAATATAAAAGGGCAAAAGTAGGTTGGTGAAATAACACTTTTTTTGCTCATTTTCCTTGTTTGTTTTCCTTTGGTCTGGAGCTCCCAAATCCCCAAGCGTTCCCTTCAAATCCCAGGTTGGACAGCCCCAGGCTGGGACACAGGGACAGCCACATCACAGGGCCACCCCACCAGGTGTCTGGGGGTCCCAACCTGCAGAGAGGGACCTCAGGTCAACCCAGCAGCCCCAGAGCCCGGCAGGATGGTGAGGCTGGTCCGTCCACCCCGAGCTGGTGGGACCTGTGCTGGCTGTGTGGCGGGGGCACGGTGCGGTGTGTCTGTCCTTCTGTCTGTCCTGGCCTCCACCAGGGCT
>NW_010238587.1:763-3090 GCF_000690775.1 Eurypyga helias | reverse complement strand
AGCATGGCTGGGAAGGGGAGACCCGGTGTGCCGGGCTGATCCCTCTGCTTGGGGTGAGCTGTGGGATGGCATGGAGAATGGAGATGGAGGGTGATAGAGGATGATGATGGAGGATGGAGATGAGTATGGATATGGAGTATGGGGATGTAGGATGAGGATGGGGCATCTGAGCATTTCTGAAAGCTCTAATCCAGGCAGCAGAAAGTGCCTGTGAGCTGAAAAGCTGTTTTGACCTCCCTAGGTGGCATGTGGAGCACCAGCAGGGAATGTCAGGATCCCAAAACACATGGATGAATGGCTTGGCAAAACAGGAACAGTGGGGTTTGCTCAAGAGTTTCCACAGCAGCTCCAGCCCCTGGGGTGGGGGTTTTGAGCCCTCCTGGGTGGCCCTAAGGGGATTTGGGTGGTTGGGGATGGATGCCAGTGGCTGTCCCCGGTCGCATCCTGCAGCTTTTAGGAGCCCGTGGGAACACAGTGCAGCGCTCGCCCCGAGACGTCTCCTCTCCACTCGGTGAGGCGGCCGGGCACTGGGCTGCCAGTCCTTGATGATTTGTGGGTAATTACTGCAGATAATGAAATATTTAACCATCATCTTCATTACTGGGGGTAGCGCTGAGCCAGGCAGGAAGCCGCTGCTGTTCGGGCAGGGCCACGCTGCCTTCACTGACGGGTTTAGTACTGGCACAAGCTGGCCGAGCCGGGCTGTCCCTGTGCTGTGGCCTGGTTGGAGGTTGAGGTGGTGGCAGTCACCCTGTGTCCCCGAGCTGTCCCCTGTGGGGCTCTCCCTATGCAGGGCATCACTGGTGGTCTCATTTGGGAGGGCACAGACCCAGCCTGGGGGACATGGGCTGCTTCTGCCCCAGTGACTGTTCCCATTGTCACCAGAGGTGCAGGACTGGCTCCATTTTCCACCCAGGGGTTCTGCCCATGGCCTGGCTTTGCTATCCATAGGGAGAGGTCTGCGGGTGGGTTTTCCCTTCCTTTGTTTTCCTGCCCATGCTGAGGCTGAGGCAGGGTGGCTGGTATCAGCTCTCACGATGGATATTGCTCACGGCTGATGGGACACCGGGATGCAGTGCAGTCTCCATCCCTGGGCTTTGCCCCAGGTGTAAGGGGGCATATCTCCAACCGCATCCTTTTTACGGAGACAGGGAGTGTTTCCCCGCAGGATCTGCTTGCATCCCCTCCGTGCAGCCCCTCACCCACAGGTACCGTCCAGCTGCTGGTTGTTTCACACTCCCCCACCCACCTGCCTGGCTGTATAGCCTCATGCTCGCAAGGTTCGCAGCCATGAATCTACCCGCTGCTGGGCTCACGATGAAATTAATTCCGGCTGGGGAAAAGCAAGCAGAGGCTGCTGTGGAAAGCATCCTCTCCTTCCTCCTCTCCCTCCCCGAGCCCCTCCGTGGGTGGAGGTTTCCCAGTGGGGATCTTCCCTCACTCCCAAATTTCTTTCCTGTTTTTTTGCTGCATGCCCTGATGGGAGAAGGAGGAAGATGAGCCCCCAGGCCATGTTTTCCTGTGACACCTCTCCCATCTCTCACCTGGGGACGTGGGGTGGCGAGCTGGGGTCAGGGGGTGCCCCCCCCCAGGTGGGGAGGGCAGAGCAGGGCAGCTTTGTTGTCATGGACCCCAAAATGTGGGTGCTGCCCTGGCTGCTGCAGGCAGTGGGGGGACCAAGGGACCCTCCAGTTGCTCTAACAGGGCTGAGCATCCTGGGGGTGCAGAGCCCCAGCTGCCTCCTGCTCCACTGGCAGCATCTCCTGCTGCCTGCCCCTCTGTGTCTCTGTGGAAATAAAGGCTGCTGGCTCCTCTCTGCACGGTAATAATGGGGAAAAAAAGGAAAAAAAAGAAAAGCCTTGTAATTAAGCAGTCAGCTGCCGTCCTCCCTGGGCAGGCTTGTCAGGAGATAAATGAGTGCGTGGGGCAGCCGGTGGCAGCGGGAAAGCCAGGGATGTCCCTTGGGGATGCCATGGGGTGGGAGATGCCTTCCCAAGCAGGCTGAGACCCTCACTGCCCCGGGGAAGGACTCCGAGGCTTTTTTTTCTTCTTGAGCAGTTGAGGAACATCATCAAAGCCTCTCATGGATGATCTGCATTCCCAGCCCAATTCTGTCCCACCTGCCATGGCCATGGAAAGCTCTGAGCTGCTGGGCATATCAGACTCACACAGCTCCACAGGGTGGAAGGGGTTGGAAGGGACCTCTGGAGATCATCTAGTCCACCCCCCCAGCCAGAGCAGGATCCTGTAGAGCAGATCACACAGGAACAAGTCCAGGGGCTTTGGAAAGTCTCCAGGGAAGGAGACTCCAGCCCCTCTCTGGGCAG
>NW_010238587.1:0-455 GCF_000690775.1 Eurypyga helias | reverse complement strand
TGAGGTGCCCAGAACTGGACACAGCACTCCAGGGGAGGCCTCACCAGCGCAGAGTAGAGGAGGAGGAGAACTTCCCTCGACCTGCTGGCCGTGCTCCATGCACACTCCATCCTGCTGGAACAGCACAGTGGGAGCAGTGAGTCCTCCCAGGGCTTGAACCACTGTGGATCAGTCCATGGTCTGTCTGTCCCGCCTTCGTGCCCACTTTGGTTGAGGGGTCCATCCTTCCCCGGGCCAGTGTTTGATCCCATCAGACACCCTGGGCATCACAGGCAGGGATTGACCCCATGAGTGCTGCTTCCCACACAGGGAGTGGGATGTCTGTCCTCGAAGTGCTGCCTGCAGCAGCCCCTGGGATGCAACATTCAAGGAGACCCCATCCTTGGAAAAGCCTCTCTGGCAGGGTCCCAGCAGCCAATCCCCTCAGACAGAGGCACTGGGGGATGAAAAGCTGG
>NW_010238586.1:2335-15575 GCF_000690775.1 Eurypyga helias | reverse complement strand
ATATTTTGAATATATTTACATACATCCAGCACCTATATACTGCATTTGTGCTCTGTAAGGGTGTGCCAACATATATTTTCTCCAAATATTACAAAATAAACAAGAAAGGCAGACCCAGAGTTTGCCTCAAGTCCAACTGGTCCATTGTACAAACAAAGTCTGTTGCAGCTTACAGGAAGCCAGAAATTGATAGCGATGGGAATCTAGACACAGCTCCTAAACATTCTTCTTTGTTGGGAATATTTAAAAGTTGCAAATTATGAGATTCTTTACGTAGGTTCTGACTGCTTTCCTCCAAGTTTTCTTTATTTTTTTTCCCCTCCCATATTTCATATGTACAAGCAGAAACATTAAGGTCCTGGAGAAAAGGTTTCGTTTTGCATACGGTAGGTAGCTTGGTGTTCTTGTCTCTTTATTCCTCTGTATGATTTCTTTTCATGTTTTCACACTTCCATTCATGTGTTGGTACTTGGGAAGACAAGGTTCATAAGGCATTGGATCGGGAGAAAAAACAGAGTCATCACCTGAAGAACACGAACTCCTCGTGTCAGGGTAACTAGGTGAATACTGTTCGAGAGGCCCGCTGAGGTCCAGATACTCCTATGACAAAAGAAATAAATTGCATTTTTAGATAACGAGTAAAACTGACGCGTTACCACCATCCTGCCACACGTTAGCACTGCTCTGATTTGGCTTGACTGAATAATGGGTAAAAAAGTTTTCTTTATATTACACTCGTGAAAATTACACTCGTGTCTGTCATTCAAAACTGCCTGTCGCTTAAGTATGTCATGAAACGAGGAGCTTGAGTAGAGAAAGAAAAAACAAACCAGTAACACGGTACTTTTCTGAAGTCCAACATCACCAGCATTAGCCGCGTCAGTGGAAATAAACATGCCAACCACATCAAAAGAAGACTTTTCACTCACAATGATAAATATGAAATTTCATCCTAAATAGAACCATTTTTCTTTAGCACATGGTAATGATTTGGAGAGGGAAAGATACTTCCAACTTTATATTATTTTGGTCAGTTTGAATATCTGGTTTATATTCTGTGATATTAAATTTGTGTTTAAACATGCAGTGGCATACATGCAAAAAAGAACCAAAAGGAAAACAAAATTAAATTCACTAGAATTTGGGTTTTTTACACCATATGTGTGTGTGTGTGTGTGTGTCCATCCCAGAGTAGCCATGACCAAAGCAGTCATTAAAAAAGGAAATAATATCTGCTGATTCCAAGTTTTGGGTTAAGGCTCTTTTGCTAGAAACAACAGTTTTGGCAGGAGAATAAAGTTCTTTTTCCCCTTGAAATGTTCCTTCTCTTTCAACTTCTAAAGGCAGCTGCATTCATTTAAATGCAATCTCTTCATTTGCTAAACCACAAGTTATGATCACATTGACGAGACAAGTCTTCCACCTCCGTCAGGATTTTATGCTGCTGTGCTTCGGTTTGGGGTAAAATACTTAAACTGAGCAATAAAGTCAGAAATTCAATCATTACCATATCATAGTTAAAAAATGGTCACTGCTTTAAAAGGGGAGAGAGGACACACACCCCCCTAAGTTTTAAAATGCTGACAAATACAGCAGGCAGCAAGAGGAGGCGGTTTGGATCTATGATTACTGCCTGTCTTGCTACCTAGGCTTTTAAAAGATCCATGAGGATGATCTTGACACGTATTTATATATAAGAAAAACTAGTCCTATGTATCCAGAAATAATCCATCACTTTTTAGGCAGATGAAGAATGTATTCCAGTATTTGAAGAAACAGAACTTTCCCATGGGATATCAGGCATGGCTCCTCATATCAAATGGCTAGATGTAATTCAGTTATGAATTCAGCATTGGAATTGGGATCCTTATCCCTGTTCCAGCCTCCTTATCCAAAGTCAAAGGACAGAGTCGCATGAAGGGTCACAAGAAGTTTCCAGTATCAGGTTGGTTCCTGGTGTTGACAGAACAACACAGCCATGACGCTGACTCTTGGTGACTTCCACTCATGCGGCTGAGGAAAACATTACATGATACTCTGGGAAATGGGGTCTTTTGGGGGAAAAAGAACAACAAAAAAAAAAACCCAAAACACCACCAAAAAAACACTAAGAGGTGATGATTCTGCATGGAGAAGAACAAGACGTTACCACTTAAGCAGAAATAATGACTTGCACAAATGCAAAGGAAGGTATTATTGGCTGTCCTAACAATTCCTTGAGTTACTGGGTAAACCAGGCTGACCCTGTGTCAACTGTGTCATTCTGGGGGAAAGGAAACGTGGCACTGTGGAGAGGATAGGCAGAAATATTGTCACACTGCCGAATGAAGGACTTGCACTTCAGGAAAACTGCAGGTTATGCAAAATCTCCAAAGCTATGGAGGAAAATAGGACAACGCTGGAGTTCTCAGGAGACGCTCAGTGAGAACGTGCCAAGTTTTCAGGAACATAAAATGTGCTGCAGAGACAAGCGGAATAATTTGCTTTCTATGTCCAGGGTAAATAGGACAAAGGCAATATCTTATGTTGAAAGATTAGAGGTTAGGAAAAAAACATTCAAGGAGTGAGGCTAACGAAACAAAGCAATAGACTGTCAAGGGGCGATGTGGAAACGCAACTTTAAGGACAAGTTACATAAACATCTGTCAGGAATGACAAACGTATAGTGGATCCTGCCATAGACCGATCAGATGGACTGGATGTGTTCCTGAGCTTTTTCCAGCCGTTTTTCCTATGATTCTAGTCTAAAGTAATTTACATAACCCTAAAGGCCTTTTCAGGTTACCTTTGAGATCATTCCAGGTCCATGAGCAGTACAGAATTGGGAAGGCAAGATGGTTAAACACTCACAAGAAAGAAAGCAATATCCTTTCCCAGGCTCAGAATTGCAGCCCAGAACCTCCTTCTTGAATTTGCAAAAGCACATCCAGTCCAAGCCACCCGGCACTCCGCGGTGGCAGCCAGCCCACCTCCAACCCGTCTTGTGAAATCATGTATAAATTAGGCAGGAAAAGATGCAATCAGGACGGGATGAGGGGAAAAACGGTGACGGTACGCAGAGCTGCGTTGCCGACTCCGTAGGGAGTGCATATTCCTACCTCGCCTGTGAGCCATCCCTGAAGGTGCCGCCGCTTAGAGTAAACCTTTCAAAACAGAACCCAGATAAACTCACAGCTGCTACTGGAGTCGAAATATTTTTCAACTGGATCTACTGGGCAAATGATGATCATAAGAGAAAGGCATCTCTTCACTCAGGTTCTCCTGTCACGGCTACTGCATACGGCCTTTCCTAATGCTGCTTAATAATCCAGTCTGTATTTCTCTGACAATTCCAAAAAACTGGAAGGCAATGGGGAGGACCAATCTAAAGTGATCCCAGTCGTCTTCTTTTTTACCTTCCTGCCCCTCGTAAACCAGTGCTATAATCATAGCAAATCTGAAAAATTTATTTGGAAATGGTCAAAACAAGTTGTTGCAACTTTCTTCTGTAAGGGTTTTGTTCTCTTTTCTCCTCCCGTTTCTCCGAAATTTGTGGAAATATTTCTGGATCACCAAGCATTTCCTCTCCAAAGAAATTTCTACCGAAAGAATGAACATTTCCATCACTTGAGATCTTCCTCAAAGGTGCATGTGATTTAGTGATAAGAGAACCAATTCCAGTGTGAATACCCTAATCAGCATGCTCCTTGCTAAAACTAATAATATCTCAGACCTCTGAACGAATGCTCTTCAGATAAAACCTTTTTGCATTCATACATCCCAACCTGAAGCAGTGTTAGGCAGGACCTTTGGATAATTGGATGGCTGTTTGCATGTTCCCCCTGGGTCCTCGTTCCCTCCGCAGAGAGCTATTTCAGTGAACCTAATTCACTCTCAGACATGTAATCTCAAATCTACCATTGACGATTTCTCCTCTTCTGACCTAGATATCATGGCTGGGAATCAAACAGAGTCGATAAATGAAAAACACCACGCGTTCTACACCTCTCATTCACATGAAATTCATGTTTATACTTCAACATGGCCTCTCAACCTGCCATGTGTAGTCCCTCGATACCACTATGCTAAAAACATCAAAAGATGCAACAAGAAATAAACGAAACCACTTTAAAGATGTGTTTCTGTTTAGTTACATAAATCAAGGCATAATGGCAAGAAACCGAGGGTTTCATAGGATGCATAGTTTAGCTGCGTGTAACCTCAGAGGACAATGACAAACAGAACAAGGAGAGAACTCGAGCAGGGTTTCATAACGGAATAAATTCCATCTGTCTCCTGAACCATTCGTCCTGATCAGCAGCTTATGGAGGGAAACAATTTACCTACCTCATTAGTTGTGAGAGTGAGAATCCGATCCAAGTCCTCTACCAACTGTTTAAAAGTCGGTCTCTGTGAAGGCACAGCATGCCAGCAATCTCTCATCATCATATAGCTGTAAGAAATACACATTTTCTTGGCTTAATTAAAATCACGCGTCCTTCTCGTAAACCTTTTCAGACACAGTCAGTGTTCTTCAGCACAAGTAAAGCGGCGATCACCCACAGCCCTGCACACGGACCACTGACCTTCCCAAAACCGTGCAATACGCCCCTCCCTCCAAGGTGCGTTTCCACTCCTGCATCTCTCTTGCCCAGTGCCTAAATCACCTTTTTGTGGACACAGTTCTGTAGCCTTCTGTCCCAGGAATTTCAATGATAATGCTATTAAGTGACACACGCCTAGCTATTTCTGCATGTTAGGGATTACGGTCTTTGGGAATAAATTAAAAGCAGGGGGGGAATAAAAATAGTAAGTGCTATATTGAAATACCAGAGAGGGAAAATGCTCTCCCCTCATCACCAGGAGTAATGCTGTGTGAATGCTGAAGTGCCCAGGTGCATTTTGTTGTGTACAAAACCAGCCTGATGTCCCTTACACAGCAGTAGTGGTATATGTGTTCAGGAGATTAAAATAAAACAAATACGGGTGTAAAAACACTGACAGACGAGTTTGTAGATGATCTCTGCTTTTTTTCAATGGGTTCACAGCAGGGCATGTGAAGTCAAACATTTCCCAAAGACCTTTTCATACCTTTTCTTTCCGTATCTAAATACACACATACATCCACAATTTTACAGTCAAGTAATTCTGAAAAGGTTTCATAGAATCATAGAATCATAGAATGGTTTGGGTTGGAAGGGACCTTAAAGATCATCTAGTTCCAACCCCCCTGCCATGGGGGGTTTGATCCCACCGGGGGTAGCATTAACCATGTGAATTCAGTACAGTTTGGGCCCTTCAATCCTGGCACAGCAAATAAAGGGTCCTTACAGTTCGTTGGTGCAGTTGGCAGGTTTATCCATTCGGTGCCCTTCTTTAAGCAGCTTAAAAAGTTCCTCCACTGGGATTCCAGGGTAGGGCGATCCTCCCAGTGTGAAGATCTCCCACATTAACACACCAAATGACCAACTACAAATCAAAGAGAAAACTGCATCAGTAGATCCGCCCTACTGCTGAAGAGAGACATGCGTCTGCGGCAGATAATGAGCTGAGATCTACAACGATTGCCAATCCCTTAGGAGATGCCGAAATGAGCAGCTGCCCAACTCCCACCGCCCTGAGCGCGACATCAGCCCGTGAAGTGCACGCGACGCACGGGCAGGAGACACAAGAGGGGCTGAGCTGAGCGTGTCCGCAAACACGCTCTCTGCCTTTCTCTGGTGTGCTCCGAGCACCCGAGTCTCCAGGGCTACTGCACCAAACTGCATCTTCAGCGTGTAATTTTTTACAGAACGCTCACAGATGGCAATTATGCGGCGGGATGTTGTGGAAAAAACAGACTGTTCAAAACAAAAATATTTTGCATCACTCTTCTCTTCTATTTTTCTTTTAATTAATTCTTGTTAGGAAAAGGAGGAGGATCATTTGCTGCCTGCTTGCCACCTCCTCCCGAGCCTGCCTCATCATGCCTTGCCGGCAACCCGGGGCTCTTTGGCAGGCGGCTTTGCCAGGTGAGCAGCAGCACACAGCTTGCGCTGGCTCCCGAGCTTCTCCGCAGCAGCGTATCTTCACAAACTGTTTGCACAAACTTACAATAATATTATCTTTAGCCATCTTCAAAGCCACCAAGGGGCCAAGAGTCTCCAAGCTCCAGCACCGAAACCCTCGTGCTCCCTGGCTGCCGAGGAGCTCGGGCTGGCTTTCAGTCCTGAACCAGTGAGGTAGTTTACTTCACGTTCACTTAAATATTTTGCCAAGATGTTATTTTAAAACAAGTTTGATCCACCCTTAACCTGTGTATACAGTTTCCTTTGTAAATAATATAAAGATTGCAGGAAAAGACTCAGTAAATGCCTTTCTTAAGGAGAGAAGAGCTGGGAGGTGCACCGAGGTTAAAAAAAAAAAAAGAGATGCCTCTTATTTTCTCCACCCTCCCCCTTTTTTAACCCTGCGCTGACATGCATGACCTTTTACACCTGTGCTGGGAAGCATCTAGCCCTTTGCAGTTAACAGCTTCTCTTGGAGAAATAAAAAGCATCAGATCTTCATCTGCACAGCATTAAAAACCTACACGTCTGCTTCAAGCACAAGGCACACGAGTCCTGTAGACGGGCCTAGGAAGCCGTAATAGAAAGCAGAATAAATCCTGAGCAGTTGCATCAGCCAGCGACTGAGTGCAGACATTCAAAGACTCAAAGTGTCAGAGTCCAATGATTTCCCACTGCATGCGAAGGACTGCTGGGAAGCAACGCTTCTGAAAACCAGAGAAAACTATTCCAGTATATCCAGCTTGTGTTTTATTATACCTAATCTTAGCACA
Source organism: Eurypyga helias (assembly GCF_000690775.1). Taxonomy (NCBI): domain Eukaryota; kingdom Metazoa; phylum Chordata; class Aves; order Eurypygiformes; family Eurypygidae; genus Eurypyga; species Eurypyga helias. Next base: position 8,776 of record NW_010238586.1, on the reverse strand, counting down.
ATTTTTTTTATATGAAGTTTGAAGGAACTTTTGTTTCTTTCTTTTTTTCCCCCCTCTCTCTTTCTTTTTTTAAACCTGAAGGAAGTCCAGAGTATGTCAAAAGCCAAGCAAATTAGATAGACCCTTTGTAGCTGCACATCCGTAAATAAGTTCAAGGGGGGAAACTTCCGCACTGACAGAAGGAGGTTAGCATTTTCCACCTTTCATGTGCTTTGAAGCTGGGCAGATTAGTAACAGAGCACTGGTTAGCAGTCTACCATAAAATCCTCACTTTCTAAGGGCAAGTCCTGTTCCATCTATTAATATGTGAAACAGAATGAAAACGCTTAAAGGTAAAGGACAACAGGAAAATACATTTAAAGTATCCCAAACTAACAAATACAAACCAAAACAACCCTCCTTCCCCCCAAAACCCCATTCAAATAAAGTCACTTACACATCACTTTGATGTGTGTAAACTCTGTCAAACAGAGCTTCTGGAGCCATCCATTTTACTGGAAGCCGTCCCTGTAAGTTTGGAAGGGAAGGAAAGAAAAAATTAAAATGGGAGCAATTTACAGGATTACAACACCGAATTTTAAAAAGATTAATCAATTCTCAGAGAACAGCCTGCTAAAGCAAACCAGCACATAACTTACCTTTAACATTTTCAGGGAAATATAGTAAAATGGGCTAAAGCAGGGAGACCGCTAAGAAAAATGGATATAAACACTGAAGATAAATTTAAAGCATCGAGGGTGACCAAAAAGTTCCCAGACTGCTTGCAGGAGAACAATTGGATAAGCAGATCAAAATTAAAAAGATGATTCCACTACGGTTCTTTGAAGACAAAAATAACCAGCAATAATCCTCTGAAAAAGAGGCCTGCCTGCAAAAATAAGCTGACGACTAAACCCAAGAACTTTGTTTTCCTGTTCCACCTTTTGCAGTGGCCCAAAGCTCGAATAGTCACAACTGCCTCTTGCTTTGCCCACAGTCTGCTCTGCTCAGAGCCCAGCAATAGCACTGATTTTGATGTAACGAAGGTTCAATTCACCCCAAGAACCAACGTACCCTTTTGGAAGTAGGCAGATATTACCATTAGAATGCCATTAATCGCTTAGTGCTTTATTTTCACAGATAAGCCAATTAACATTAGTTAATAACAACTAACATTCGTAAAATCCTAAAGCCTGTAGAACTAAATGAGTTCTGCAACGTTCCCATCAAAACCCAAGTGTAGATCATCAGGATCTTAACAGATCCCCTCAGAAGGAGGTGTAAGCTTTCAAACAAGGTATCAATAACCAGTCTTGAGTTGATCTTCTTGATTTGGTATAGGTTAAACCGCAAAACAGTGACAGAGTGGGGAGTAAAAAATCCATCTTCTCAACCTCCAGCCCTGCTCTGATAGCACCACCATAACTTGTGCGTAAGCACATGCAAAAGGCATAAAGCTGTATGTGGTAGTACCACATAAAGACGATTTTTATTCTGGTTATTGCTAGCCCTGTTTATACAGTGGTTTTCAACATCCTAGGTTTGACAGCAAAGGAACTGGAATCAACATGATTATTTCCACTTATTTCAAGTGATTGGAGTCAGGGACACAAAAGAAACATTCTTGTATTTTAGCACTTCTAATAAATCATACAATATACAGCCTCTGTGGTTATCTTTCTAGCTAATTGTCACGATAAGAGGGGACAGAAATGCGTATGTCCTTGATCCCTGCTTTCTGCCTGTGATGAAAAGTGAGGCTGCTGGACAAGAAACCCATCAAGTTTGTAACCATAGTTTTGAAGTGAATCACTGAAGGAAACACTTGTTTCCAGAGATAAGAAAACCATCCACTTACATTAGTAGTCTTTTTATAATAATCTATATTGTTGATGTCTCTGGCTAAACCAAAGTCTGCTATTTTCATGACGTTATTTTCAGTTACCAAAACATTTCTTGCAGCCAAGTCTCGATGGATACACTGGAAATAAAAAAAAAAGACAGACCCACTGAAATAAACTTGTTAAAGTGAAGTTCCTTCTACACCATAATTGTCTCCTTTACAGATTTTAACCTAAATCACAAGGTGGGAAAGCCACATGTTTACTACAAGCCTGTGAAACATGATTGTCCTCATAATTGCAACCCATCCCCTCAGCTGGCGTTTCCAGGCTGAACAGTGGCCCTAAAAACCCTCCCAGAAAAGCCTGGTTTATTCAGACTTACACTTTCTTAAGGCTGAAATCTCGAGTGGTGACCCAAACTCTGCCACTCTGTTTGTGACTCACTCGGTTACACGTGCCCAGGTCCAGGTATTGCAGCACCTTCATTGCAAACACTGTTAATGGGCGTTTCATTACGTTGCTCCTCTTAAATTATCTCACCAGAGCTAAAACCTGACAGTCTGGATCAGGGCAACTGTTTTTAATATAAAAGATCTTAACATGAGATATAGCCACAGTATATAATTTTAAAGTAGATGTCGAGGGTGTGTGCATTTACCATGAGACTCTAACAATTTAATTATGAAAAGAACAGGAAAAAAAAAACCCAAAACACCCTGGGCTCGGCTGTTTGCTTTTGTAACAGCTTTGACACTGAAACTAAACATGTTATCTCAGAGTTTTTTCCTTTGTGCCAGCATTATCCCGAACGCTTGCAACTGATTCTTGACACTGAAAGGACGCTGTCACTGCTCTGGATATTATTCCTGTGCTTAAGCTTGAGAGGTCGGTGGGGTTAATAAAAGGTGGCAGCAGGGGCATGGTAAGTAACATTGCATTTGGAGTCTCCCCAGGATATTCGACTCCAAGTTAAATATCACTTTTTTTCCCTCCTTAATTTTGGATTACTCTTTATGTTGTCCTCTTTATTTCAGCATGTGCACAGACATGCCGGACTGAACCACTACAAAAAAACTGCACAACAGCCAATTTCTTTCTTGCATTATAACTTGCCCCAGCAATTTTCTGAGATCTCTTCTCCTGCACGGGTGAAGCGAGCATACAAAGCTTCTGCTCCTCACTGGGGTAGCCATGGGGAACTGCCAGGAAAAGCCTGCTCCAGCAACGCCTTCATGTGCTCAGGACCAGACAACAGGACCTGCTTTCAACATCAAACCAGCCTTCTAATTCAACGCCAGCAATGCTACGGTAGCAGAGACAATGTAGATCAGCCTTCCTACCTCACTGTCCCTGTTCTAAAGCCCTACAAGAACATCCTCTGGGACACCAGGAACTCAGTTTGGTTGCCCATATAGAAGCACATCCTGTCATCCGAGATGCCATGCGATATCCATAGTGTCTTGAGATTAGCTGCGACGACACAGGATATACAGCAGACCCTTGCCTTTCCAGAGCAGCAGGCTGGGGGTACCACAGAGCATCTCAAATGCCAGGGAACACCTCTGTGTGAATACATCAAATGATTCAAACCCTGGAATCTTCTGTCAGTACACGTCTGCTTTCCCATACCCCACAGTTCTGCTACTGAGACTCTTCCTATCAAAACGGTGCCATTACTGACTTCTGTGTCTGACAGGTTTCACAGCCGTCCCTCTGGCCCTAGTGGTTTGCTGTCTCTCTGCAATGACCTGCGCCAACCCCTGTATCTGTATGTTACAGCTCCCGTCTTCTTGCGCAGTACTGGAACGATGGAGGGGGCACATCAACAGAATGTTGGAAAGCATCCACCCAACTTAGAAACAACATCCCATTTCCAATGTACGATTGCTTGCAAGGCAAAAACTTCTTGTAAGGCAAAAAGTAGGTGCCTGAAATCTTTATTTTTTTAAATTATTATTATTATTTTTCTTTTTTGAGGTCTCAGTGAGCCATTTACTGTGTTGAAATAACAAGAACACCGGCCTTCTCACAGTTCCTGCACGATTGAAATACTGTGAGAAGACCAGGTCTCTTATTATTCCAGCTCAACAAATGGATCCCTAAGGGAAGAAGAACTAGTGAAACACAAACAGAAATGGTGGGATATCTGAAGAACCGGATCGCGCGGTTTTACTACGTCCTGCCTTTGTTTTCCCTCCTCCCCCTGCCTTGTGCAACGCCTCACGTCCCGTCACGTTGGGCACAGCGCTGATCGAGTGGTTTTGCAAAGGAACTGGGCCGAGGATGAAACGGTTCTGCCGTGTGCATCTGTGCGAGCGCACACCCCCTTGGCAGCGTCCTCCCACAGCACTTCAGAGCTTCTCAAGCAGACGCTTGTTCTCAAGATTCGCCAATCAAAAGACTTACTTTTTCCTTTCACAACAGTTCTATTTTCTTGGGACATGGCTCCTTGCCAGGCAAACGTTTCATTAATCTTAGAAAGAGATATCCTAAGGTGCTTCACCCTATACAATACTCAGGCTTACTCCATTAGAAGATTTTGTCTCGGTGTCATGCGTGTCACCCTGTCTACTCTACCAGGCTAAAAATTAGTTTCAAAACAAAAGAATAAAAGCAAAATTAGACTTCAGTTTCCCCTCCCCCTCACCTCTACAAGTGCAGAAAGGCAATAAATAAATCACGACTCCACACAACGGGACTGGAGGTTTACACTCAGCTCTGGTCTTTGGTTAAAATCAGCGGCAATACTTGGGAGGGGTGACGGCTGGAAATCGGTATGAACCCCGCTAGCCACTCCACACCTTGCAGGAAGTGCTTATCATCAGTATCTGGTGCTCTGGTTTAGACACTGGATCCCAACACCACCCAGGGTATTCATGACTGCCTCTCCACCAAGCCACAGTATGTTTACAGAGTTATCCGGGGCTATTTAAGGTTTCATAACTATAATTTAATCAAATTACTGCTTTTAAAAAAATGTTTGAAGAAATAAGTGTCCAGGGACATGACAGGATAAATAAATTCTTTTAACAAGCTTGCCTTCCTGACAAACACCAGTTTTAAGTAAAGAGCATAATTTAGAGTGACTAACACACTCCACTTATTTTTGCCTTTTTTGCTTCACATTTCTGTCCTGGAACACCAGTTTTAAGTAAAGAGCATAATTTAGAGTGACTAACACACTCCACTTATTTTTGCCTTTTTTGCTTAACTGGCAACTTTTGCTGTCCTGGCAACTTGTGGTCTTCTCAACTCTGCCTCCTTCCATTCTGTAAATCCTTTCGCTAACTGAATTCATCTATTCTACATCGCTGCGCGAGTTGATTTGGTCAGTTTGACTGGAAACAGGAGGCAAATGGTGCCTGCTGTCTCTTGGGTGGAGTAATGTGACGCGTATAATCAAGTGACCACCTGTGCTTATGAATTCAAAGTGCAGATATGTACGCAGTATTTACTTTAAATGACCCATTCTGGGCCTCGTTTTAGCAATATCGTTAAACAGAGATTAACAACTTCAAGGGTAAGAATTTTCCCACTGATCTTAGAGTTTGGATCACGCAACTTGTCTGAGAAAGGTTCATCTCCCAGCAAATTCTTGAGCATAAACGCAATGAGAAAAAAACGAACCAGGTGCCGAACACATACGCACCATGCTCTTTGTGCACTATTTGCTGAGTTCTACCTACTTTTTGAGAAGCCAGGTACTCCATGCCTCTTGCCAACTGGTATGTGCATGACACCAGGTCCTTGAATGTCATCTGCTCTTCAGGCACCCTGTTAATATCAAATGAATACTCCATCCCCGGGGGGCGGCGTGCTCGCAGGTACTCGCGCAGGTTTCCTTTGGAAGCGTATTCTACTATAACGTACAATGGACCTTTGGATAAACAGAACCGTGTGAAAACTGGAGCAAGGTCGAAGGGTAACATGTATTTATGTTAAAGAAGCTTTAAGCGTTAATACATAATAAATTACCTGAATTAATATATGTTTAACTGTGAAATCTGTAAGTGCAAATATGAAAGAAAAGTAAGTGTGGACTTGGCGAAGCGACCTGCCCAAAGCTCCACAGCAGGTTCGTGGCAGGAAGTACCACAGTTATCGGCTGGAAGTACCTAAACCCTGACCCAGTGCTATTCCTTCCAGACCATGCCATGTACTGAAAAGCAAGCATTTTCAATGAAAAAGGGCTGTGAGATCTCAAACAAGGGAAAAGTTCTTCCTAAGACCTTTTAATTTCCAGAGGTTTATGCCATTCTGCATCGCTTTATATGACATAATTAGCTTTTAATAAAAACAATGTGGTCTTTAAAGAGTAAAAGTGCTCATTTCAAATTCATGGGATACAAGTTCCACTAAAGCAGGGCTGACAACTCAGAACAACAGGCGTGGGTAGAGTCTCAAACAAGGGAAAAGTTCTTCCTAAGACCTTTTAATTTCCAGAGGTTTATGCCATTCTGCATCGCTTTATATGACATAATTAGCTTTTAATAAAAACAATGTGGTCTTTAAAGAGTAAAAGTGCTCATTTCAAATTCATGGGATACAAGTTCCACTAAAGCAGGGCTGACAACTCAGAACAACAGGCGTGGGTAGAGCCCCTGCAAAACTTTTTCCC
>NW_010238586.1:0-2319 GCF_000690775.1 Eurypyga helias | reverse complement strand
CAAGGGATTAGAGTGTTTTCATATGATATAGTACCCTTTCTCATATTAAAGCTGCAAGTATAATGAGAGACAGAAGTTAAATATTGCTGCTAAGCTAGGGAAATATCTAAAAATCCCATCACGGCATGACTGTTTCCTTAAAAACTCTTGAAAAATTATGATTAATGAGACTTATGCAGACCTGTCAGAAAGTCTTGGCTTGCTTTTTTTTATTTCTCTACTCACCATCCTGGGTACAGGCTCCAAGGAGATTGATGATATTTTTGTGCTTCCCAATCATCTTCATCATCTCCATCTCTGACACCAGGTCAGAGAGATCTTTTTCTGTAGCATCATCTGCACAAGACACAGGCTCAGTTTGTATTTTCTAGCGTGCCAGCCCAAATTCCACTAAGGCTGACCAGCTGGTGTAAAATGTGTGCTTCAAAATGCAGAATTTGGGGTTTGTTTTCCAGTATACACTGTATGTTATACAAAGTCATATGTTATGTCCTAACAAAAAAAGTCTCAGCCTGGACTGGCCACCTCTTCAGTGTTATATGTTAAGAGGGAAACCAGTAATATCCAACATAAAAATGCTGTCCTTAGCTATCAAGTCTCCAACAACTATGCCTTTCCTACAAACTAACCTTACAATTAAATTAAAAAAAAAAACGGGCACCAACCACCTGGACTGGACTAGGATCTGCACATGGAGAGCCTCTGACATGAATTAAACTAAAAGCAGAGACACCCATACGATGCTAATACATCTCCTGGTTCCTAAATACTCGCTGCTCAAGATAAACAGGCTGTCAAGGGCACAGATTTACACCCCAAACTGCTGAAGGCTGAGGTCAGCTATGTGCTCTTTGACCCACCCACCCCACCCCACGATGACAGAGTTCAGATGCCACAAAAGAAACTTTTTTGCGGACAAGAACTGCCACATCACCCACCCTGATCCCTAATCCGCCCATTTTCTTACCTTTCAACATCTTCACCGCCACAGTCACCGCTTCTTTTGGCCTGTCTTTGTCAATCCCCACCGCTTCGGCCATGACCACTTGCCCAAAGCAACCTTCTCCCAAGGGTTTACCCAGCGTCAGCCTGGAGGTGTAAACAGGAGATTAGCACACGGCATCTGGCGAAGGGATGCAGCCAGCGAAATTCCAGGGTTAAATATAAAAAGCTTTCAACAACTTGCTGTAGCACGAAGCATTTATCATATGGAACTAATGAGACTCCGGGCGCACATCGGTTTTCACGCGACCTGCAGTGGGTTTTCTTTGGGACAGTATGGAGGGCACCTCCTACGGGCGGACCAGTCGCTAAACCCGGCTTTTAAGCTCTCCCTCTCCTTGTAGTAAGAGGCTGTGCTCGATGGTTAAGCAGCAAGGCACAGCGTGGGGGGACAGAGTTTTCAAAAAGCATCAGACGGCGGCTGGAATCCAGGAGTGGGCAGCCACGTCCAAGCTCCTCCTGTCATTGTAACACGGACCGTCGTCTTCTTCGCAGTGACTGCAAGGAGACAAATGTTTCTTTGTGCGTGTTTCATGCTGCTGACGGTTTGTATGGTAGAGGGTGGTATTAAGAGCAGGGATATGCTTTAATTCTGTGATGGAACGGCACTGTGCAGACAGAAAGGAACTCAAAAATGCTCTCAGACAGCTTAAATTTAGCTCAAAATTCATATTCTTGCTTTCTGTCTGGGGACGCAGACCGTGAACATTTGCCTCGTGATCTCTTGTGCCAAATGGATGAGTCAGGACAGACACAAAGTCAGAGGCACCACGTTTGGGTGCCGCTGCAGGTGATTATCACACACCCCTTTTCACTTTCGTGTGGCTGATGAGGAGGCCAGGCGGCTGCCTGCTTGGGGGAGAGAGGAGGGAAGATGCAGGGCAGAGAAGGGGAAGGGCTGGCGACCAGCACTGGTGAAGGCTGGAGCGGGGTTACTGCTGCCAGAGCCACCTGGGATGATCCCACGCTGTGAACGGCAGCTCCATCTGCGGGACGAGGCACTCGGCAGGGCTGAGCATCCCCCACGCGCCGCCTTCGCCAGAGCCTCCCCACCCGCAGCAAGACCAGGCTTCCGACATCCATGCGCACGCCCCTGCGCTTTGATCCTTTAAGGGGCGAGACAGGACGCGTTTCTTGGCTGCAGGCTCTTTGCTGCCACAAATGTCATGTCTGGGGGTAACAGATCTCTCCTGTCTGCAGCACCCGGGCTCTGCTCAGGGAGAGGGAAGCAGAGACCAGGAGGTGTGTGTGTGTGTAACTGGAACTCAGATATAATCACAGTAACAGCCTAAGAAAATGACTGCTCTTTTAAAAAGT
>NW_010238585.1:13574-17647 GCF_000690775.1 Eurypyga helias | reverse complement strand
ATCTATATATAATTTTTTATGTTACATGTATATGTAAATATCTGTATACATGTATATGTATATACACACATATACATTAACACTGTCAAGACCTCATATAATGGGAAACATTTCACCACTGCTAAAATGTTGAATTCCACAGAGCATACTACCAATTTTACCTGGAAAATACTGTGAACTATCTGGTATCCATAATATGAACAGTTCTGCAAACCTGAGTTAAAGGAAGTATGTATGAGGTTCAAGCTATACAAAGTGCAGTTTTACTTTGATCCATGTCTTGGATGCTTGTTAAGGGACGACTCCAATATCTGAAAGGTAACACCCCTTTGAGACACTGCTTTGTGCTCTTTTGTGAACTGAATTTGTCAGGATGAGGCACAACATCTATAATACATTCTGAAAATTCTCTTATCAGCAGCTACACAGTTATCATTGCCTTCATTTTGTCATCCAGTTAATGAGACAGTAATTGCATTATCATTCAGATACACTATAATTTTTCTTTTTTTTAATTAATATCCATTTATATGTATTTTTGGAGCATTAGGGTTTTTTTAAGGAAGAATACAGCTGTCTCAGAGAAACAGAAATATCAAATTATTCCTCCTGGCCTAGGAAGAATTCTTTGCCTGCTCCTATGTATGGATTGTAATTTCTCACGTCCCTAGTAATATGGGTATAGAAGCATAAATTTCTTAACTTTTAAATTGGCATTGTTCAAATAATAAAAAAGTAATAATAATAATATTTTTTTAAAATATTAATAATAAACCAATAAGCGATAGCCCTGCAGAAACAATCCTAAATGCTCAGGTTTTAGCATAATGCAGGAGAATCAGTCACTCTTTTCTCCCTGAGATTTATTTTTAATACAAGCAGACCTCAACATTTTAACTTGTGACACAAAAAGTGAACATATTTATTTCTCTTACTTCACACTTAAAAGTGCATAACAATTCTTGTAAGTCTCCTTCACAAACCACAGAATCATGTACATTTTGTTAAGAAAAATATTCTAAGTCTTCACCTCAGAATTGCATGGGTCAGGTCACAGATTTTTCAGTATTTCACTACTAACATTTCAGCTAATTTGTGCTTGCCTTGAGGATCAGGCTCTTTTTTTTTTTTTTCCTCCCCTCTTATTCAGGGTCATCAGAATCTACAGTGACCTACTTGCTTACTAAATAAGCATGCTGTGGACTATCACTGGATTTTCTGTCTTATGGACTGTACTTTCATACTGTGTAAGGGAAAACTCCTTTCAGACCAAAGAAAGGCAATAAGGAAGATCAAAGGTACAGAATATCACTCCTAAATAAGGAAAGATAAATAATTTCCAATATTCAGCCTGGGAAAGATATGACAGGGGAGATGTGACAGAGGTTTATAAAATCATATATGGCCTGGAGAGGGTGAACTGAGATAAACTGTTCAGCCTTTTCCAGTGTAAGAACTTTTCCGGTTTGAGGGTCTCGAAACAGGTTTGAAACAAACAAAAGATGGTTCCTCTTCTTACAGTTAAGCTGATTAACTCTGTCATAAGATACTCTCAAGCAAGATGTAGTATACTGAAGGATTAAAAGAAAATAATTCCTGAATTAAAATTTAAAAAAGGTCCTGCCAGATCAAAAAAAGTAGTAAGAAACAGCCTTGTAAGAAAAAAAGGAAATTATAAGAAATAAACAAAATCAGGACTGAAAACCCAGGTGTGAGGAAAGTAGAAAGAAGAAATAAATGATTGGAGAAAATCTTAAGTAATTTACAAGGAAACATCAAATTTAGAAGGCAAAATAAAATGGCAGACTTCTGACTTCTGCTAGTTCATAGCCAGTATGAACCGATGGGTGCCGCCTTCAGAGCTATCAACATGAAGGCCAAAAGTCACAGTTTTTAAGAAGGAGAGGATTTATTTTTCTTTCCATAGTGCAAAAAAGCCAATTTAACTGCATGCACTCTGACTGCAAAAGAGCTTTACAGAGACAGAGGAGCATCGCCCTGAAGCAGCTAAGTGCAAAGGCAAACAACCATGGATTTTCCAACTTTTGCTTTACCTCTTAGCTCCTTGGTTCCCTACAATATCCCATTATGCCTCACACCAAATCATCCAAATTGTGCCTAGCACTAATGAGAGTCTGGACACTGCTATCTTCCTGCTACTGTTGCCACAGACCAAGTAACAGATAATACCGATTTTTAATGAAAATGGAAGGAGCTGTGTCAGTCATTTTGGGCATGGAGAAAGCATTCATTGCTGAAGACCCCTTTCCAGAAGCTTTATTATTTCAATCTGTTTCTCAAAAAAATTAAAAAGACCTTTCTGGCTTCACTCTTAACACTCGTCTCACCTCTGCTCTTTACCCTTACATTTCATTCATTGCCCATGAAGAGGAAAAAAACCCCATACTGCATCACCTGAATGGATGCTCAGTGTCTCTAGGGACAGAATTTTCCTCTCAGGCAGTTTGCAGGTGGAAAGCCTTTCCCTCACATACGCAGCCCCTGCTCTCTGCAGACCCAGAAGGATTGTTTGTGTCTGTCCTTCGCTGTCAGGTATCATATCAGTCCAGTAATTATGGAACATCATTTTCACACTTACTCTTTTTAACTCTGGTACTATTGTGATTGCCTGGAACTCTGACACTGATCAGCAAATGTATGGTGAAAAATCAATTACCTCGTCATGCAGTAATACATACGCCTGCAACTCCCGGAAGGAGGTAAGAAAATGTAATGTTTTTCATGATGTCCGTATCTTATGGATTCAGGGCTTAGCACATCCTGCATGTGAATACAGAGCGCAGGGATGCCCAGAGGAGAAGAACTGCCCCCATATTACATGAGCACATGTAACCTCAGGTAGTGTCAAAGAGCAGTATCCCTTCTCTGGGGGTTTCTGCAGGTGTAAAAATATCATTACAAACTTAAAACCCCAACCACTCTAATAAAAGAGACAATTGCATGCAAATTTCAAGGAGAAGTATGCAGTCTTATTACAAAGCACACATGGTTATACTGATTTATTTAGGCAAAAAATAATTCTGTGACCTACTTCTGGTAAGAGTGACCAAAAGAGAGTGCAGGACTTGTAAATCATTCATTTGTAAAGACATTGAAGTTAAATCTTCATCCAGATCACCAAGTAAACCACTCCTACACAAAACCCATAATGATGCTTAAAAACACACAGAATGCTATTTGAAAATACATGGCTCTGGTTTACGTTGGAGGTTGCTGAATCCGGTAGCCTGACAGAGGTGAAGCTGCTGCAGCACCATGACCCCACATCCATCTAGTGAGGCATGCGGTCAGACAGGCGTACAGTCCACGGCCAGCCATGCAGATCAACACAGGCCAAACGCACAGCACTCAGGCGATCACAAAGCTGCACCATCCTGAGCCTGCTCCCCTCTCTGGCTGACCAGGAGGAAAGCAGTTTAGCACAGAATACATAGGTAGATACATGATGGATCATCCCTCCAGCACCTGGCCGTGGATACCCAGTCTGTTCAGCAACTGGCCCCTACATCACGCGCCCACATGCACAAACACGTCTCTCTCTGGTCCAGCTTGAACTCCACTGTGTGTCTCGTGCCCAAGACACACAGCCTCCAGCCTTCCCAGGATCTGACCCAGGCTTACAGCCTTGTCTCCCACTCACCAGCTAGTCTGGCCTGAGCAGAGGTCACACATGCTGAGGTACACACCCACAAAATTCCTGTGTAGCACAGTCTCTCCAGCTGCCCCTGCTCTCAGACCCACAGCCCCTTGCCCTGTACTTAGACCCCTCCAGTCTCTCCAGCTGCTCCACCATGGACACCTGGGACCATGGGACCATGGTCCCATTCCATGGTCTCCCCCAACACATGCACGCAGAATATGTATATCCCTTCATCTACTTAGAAATGGAGCTGGAGAACAAGACAGGACAGTGTGGGTCAGACACAGGGCATGGCCAGTTCATTGTGCTGACCCGCAGCCTGTTAACACATGATCAACCCCTTTTATTGACTTATATCTCTATTTTCCCATACTTGCTCCTCTCCCAAACCACTACGATCCTTCCCTTCCTT
>NW_010238585.1:10583-13543 GCF_000690775.1 Eurypyga helias | reverse complement strand
AAACATCCCGTACTAGGTCCTTTGCAATCCAGAAATGCTCTATCCCTTCATCCCATAATGAGACGCACAGCCTGCTGGCAGTGACCCCTTCCATCTGTGGGGTGAGCTGTGGAGCTATTTCAATTGATTCACCTGTTTGATGTTTGTCACACCTAGAGACTGGGCCTAATGGCTGTCCTGTGGCAGGCCAGTGAGGACCTGGGCCAGGGTGTCCTTTTTCTTCTGCTTGGGTTATTGGGGCTCCTCGGTCACTGTTTCTCTGCTCCTTCTATTTTTGCTGATGAGCTTTTAATTAACACAAGCATGGCAGTCTATCCAGGTGCTCCAATCTGAGAAGAGTCATTGGAGTTTGGAAAGTACAGTCATGGATATCATCAGAAAGTTGTGACAAGGGAAGTATCCAAATCTCTTGTGAAACAGGGACCGTTTTTTTTCCGGAGAGGACCGGCCATGTGCAGCTGCCATGATTTCTTAGCCCAGTAGAAGTGTGGGGAGGGCTGGAGTCACAGCTGAGGCTGTCTGCAGGGCTGAAGTTGGCTCTCCAGCACATCTTCTGCTTCCTAACTGTGGTCTCCTCCCAGCAGAGGAGGGAAAGCGGCAGGGCTTTGCCACTCGACATCCATCAGCAACTGCCATGCTGTCCAAGACCTGCATCAGACAATTCAGATGCTGAGCTGGGTTTATCGTTGACTCTGCTGAGGACAGAGGTGTCACAAAGCGCGGCCTTTATCCGCACTCTGCTCCAACTGAGCAGGAGCTAAAAGGTTACTGACAAAGCCCACAACTGCTGATGCAGGTAGGTGCAGGGAGGATTCAGAACAGGCTTACAAAGGTTGCTGTTTGCTCCCCCCACTGTCCCAGGCAGGCCAGCTCTGCTCGTGTGCAACCCCAGGATTTGACTCAGGAATATTTTTAGCTAATGCAGCTCAACGGAAGCTGAAATAACATAGCAGAGAGAAAATAACTAGGTAATGACTTAGAGGACTGCGTGTGTAGCATGTACAAGAGACTCTGAATTGACATGGTCGATACCAGTAACAGTAGAAAGGGAATCATCTCTGCATTCAGAGGTCATCAGTGCAGCATCAATAAACCGAACGGAGGTGAGAAAGTTAGCCAAAAACACGAGGAAAACATTCACTGTCTGAAGTGCTGGGTAACAGAAAAAAAAAAAAAGAGGTGTCATCACTGATGACTGACGAGCAAATGAAGCAAAATCTTAGAGCAAATAATGCAGAGCATTATCAATGGTGCCTTATTATCCACCTTTTTAATTTTTTCAGCATTCCACCTCTCTTATTAGCATTTATGCTTTTGTCACCATTTTTGAAGGGAGAATTTCCATCTGTTTCTTTTTCACCTTGTCCTTTTGGCTGTGTTTTCTTTTTTATGTTGTGACCATTTCTGCTCTTTTAGGACTTTCAAAGTGTTATCCTATACTTATTTTACTAAAAGGAAAGGGGTGAGGAATCCAAGACAAGCCCTAAGGGTCTTAACCAACCTGAGTGGATTTGATGTTATGAAATCAATTAATGTGATAAATGTGTGGACCTAAATAGCATGTTTTCACAAAAGAACCAGAGTTGAAATGCCACCAGTTCACTGCCCAGTTAGGCTCGGAGGACACTGTCACTACAGCAACAGCCTCCCCGGGTGTCACACCATCTCCTTTCTCCATTCCTGCCCACTGGCCTGTGCAAGTTGGCTGCAGCAGGCAGACAGCCTGGGAGCACTTATCATTGTCATTACAGGCCGTTCTTTCCACAGGCCAAATTTTAATGACTCTTTCCACAGGCCAAGAAGTGTGTAAGCATCCAAAACATCTCTTGCAGAAAGAGAGAGTGCATGTTTGTGTATGCTAAGGTCAGCAACAGTCAGCATTGGGAGACCATCAGCAAAACCCCAACAGACCTCCGGCAGAAGCCGAAACTCCATCTTCCCACCTACATACTAGTGAAAACAGGATTATTGCACACCTCATGTTTGCATTCAGAGCATGAAGCTCCCTCACACAAGCTGCTGCAAACCTCCTTGAATTATCCAAACAGTTTCACTAGGAGTATATATGTAAGTGCGTGCTCATCAGGACACAGTCTCTTTCTGTCTGAAAAAAAAAAAAACACGGGTAACATCACATCTCTACGAGTCTTGGGACAAAGTAGGGCAAATAATACTAGCAAACAGGACAGCCAAATCTTGTTGTGGTTAGCCTGAACAAAAGTTGCTGTGATTGAGCCACCGCTGAACCAAGACCATACAGACTGAGGCCAAGGGGAGACCTGATCACCCTCTACAGCTACCTGAAAGGAGGTTGTAGGGAGGCGGGTGCTGGCCTGTTCTCCTGGATAACTGGTGATAGGACAAGAGGAAATGGCCTCAAGTTGTGTCAGAGGAAGTTTAGATTAGATATTAGGAAAAACTTCTTCACTGAAAGAGTGGTCCGGCATTCCAACAGGCTGCCCAGGGAAGTGGTGGAGTCACCATCTCTGGAGGCGTCCAAGGAATGTGTAGACGTGTCACTTGAGGACATGGTCTAGTGGGTATGGTAGTGTTGGGTTGGTGGTTGATCTAGATGATCTTATAGGTCTCTTCCAACCTCAGTGATTCTGTACATATTCAAGACAAAGTATCTTAAAATCAAAGTATGTAAGTAATCTCTTAAACAGAGCAAATCTCTTCACAGCAAAACTCAGTTTTAGTTTCTAAAAGACAGGAGTGCATCTGTGTTGAGGAACGCAAAATCGCATGCTTCAGAGTTTGAACTACTCATTTGCATGGGACCTGGCTAAAATAATTTCTCCCAGTTTAAAACAGGTCCTGTGAACTTTTAAATTCTTCTTTTCATGTTCTTCTGAAGTAGCAGATACTGGCAACAATTGTAGGAAGGACAGGGACTAGGATCTTGAATAGCTAATCTTTTGCATGCTTGGAAGCCTTCCTATTTATAGGCTCAGTGGAAC
>NW_010238585.1:6025-10420 GCF_000690775.1 Eurypyga helias | reverse complement strand
CCCACCAGTTTTAGTTCTGTGCATCTGTAGGCAGTTGAATCTTCTGGCAACCTATATTTTTTTGACACTGCTAAGTCTAAATTATTTCTTAAAACAGTGTAGAAGCCTTTGGATTAACGTTGCTATTGTATATCCAAAGACATGGGAGCTGGCCTAAGGTTCGGGTTCAGACACGCCTCTGCATAGGTCTGTGCTTCCAGAGGAGCATAAGTGTTTTCAGCCTGAACTCCCAAAGCCCGTGGCCCTGAGCTAGCTCAGTGCAGAGCCAGCTTGCTCACTTCAAAACTGTGTTCTTCTGGCTCCTGCGCTGATAGATTGCACACATCTATGAGAAAATACGTCCTCAAAGGGGCAAAGAAAAGAAAACTGCACATTTATGTCTGATGAACAACAGCCTATGCTGTTTTCAGACTGCTGCTGTCAGAGTTAAAACATATAGAACTAAACCAGTAACAGTGGAGGAGCTAAACATCAGGTGTAACTAATTACTGTCCCACTCAGAAACTGCTAAGAGCTAGCAGAATCCACACAGGTGACCCTTGCAGCAAATACACATCGTATAGCCTTTAGTATACCCAGAACCTGTCTAAACTGACAGCAGATAAACATGATTTATTACACGTAACTAGTGAGAGGCATGGGAGAGCCGTGATTCCTTCTCAGGCCCACGCAGAACAAATACTGGTGCCATTCACTGGGTGTGCAGTAACAGATGTACCCTGAGAAGGGAAAGAACATGCTGTGTAGTAACCAAAGGTGCAATCCCTGGGAATAATTAAGAATTACTTCAGGGTTTGCAGATGATGCCCTCACCTGTGTCTCTGCTGGTAAACCAAACAAGACTGAAAGGCAGTTTTGAGCTCCATGATCATCACTGCTCATTAACACTGTTTTGATGTGGGCCAACCAACTTTTTGCCAGCGCCTTGACATGCCTTTTAGGACAGAACATGTCAGGAATTATTTGAGAAAGCTGACACTCTGCCACCCTGTTTGGGGAAGGAAAGAAGGGTGGCAGTTTAGGCAGCTAAACATGAGCTGTGCGATGTCACCCAGCTCCAGGGCTGGAGAACAGATCCCCTTCTACTACTAGCCGTAGCTGCTAAGAAAAAATAATATATATATATATATGTGGCAGAAGTATGTGTTACCTCGTCTGCCTCTGGCCTCCACTTGCATTTTTTGGGAGCATCAACTGACTGAATCACAAAATTACACAGCACCTACAACTTTGGCACTTGGAGGCTGTAGTTAATAATTAAAAGCCTGGCAGCTTTGTAGCCAGCACCTTACTGAAATGCAGTGGAGACCAATATATGGTAGAAGTGGGCTGAGAGAAACAAGGGTTATCCCAGGACTTGCATGAGCAAGCACTGGCAGGAATGCACAGGAGTGCGAGTTTTAGAAGGTGCCTGGAAGAGGAATGACTTCTCTCGCCTGACCAGCAGCTTAGCATCAGGGGACAGCAAGGGCAGCTCAGAGGACAAATAAAAAGATCACATCCTAGTGCAGGTGTCTCCAAAGAGATAGAATCTTGAACAACTGCAACTTCAGGAAGTCAGTAATTTGGGGAGCATGGCACTTCAGCTGGATTCTGACTCACCAAAGGCTTCTCTATGCAACAAAAGGTGTTTGAGCTCCTGATCCCTCTTATTTCATACTGCGCGAAAAGGGCTGACAGGATGGGGAAACGTATCCACATCTTGATAGTGATAGGCACTTTTCTTCTATTGAGTTCTTGAAAATAACATGTAGGGATTGATGATAAGTCTATGAGTACATAAAATGACAAAGCATCATGTCTAGAGTGAGTATCTCGCCCAGAATTTTAGGCTTCAGCTGCAATAAGCAGTAATTCACAATAAATCTGACAAATAATACCAAGCCATAAAGGTACTATGTAACTGAGAAGGCCTGGTAATGTCTGTGAAAATGGTAAGATAACAGCAAAACTAACTCAACTGAAGGAATTAAAGATTTTTTCTCTAGAAAAATTACCTGGAAGGACAGTATTAAAAAATTCTGAACGCATAGATTTAGCTATTCACTGGTAAGTTATTCATCTTAATGTCATCCTTAAAAGGATATAGAATACAACTCCCTTGCAAAAGGTAGGGTAAAAGTTTAGCCGCTGCTCCAGCATTGTTACGCGAGAGAGGAAGGTACAGCCAGTACAGCATGCTGCTTTCTGTTCCAGTTTTTAGAAGTACCAGAATTTCCCATCACAGGTTTAACTGGTTTAAGTTTTTGGAGGCATAGCAGCCTTAGGATTGAGCATTCTAACACAGACATTGTATAATTTAATTAATATACTAAAGGACTGTGGACTTGCTCAAGAAATAAATTTGTATTTTGGAAAATTAAAACAGCTAAAAAATTGTCATTTTTAGATAAGAAATGTAAGCTGAAGTTGTATAATATTGCAGGTGAAATTTGTTGCCAATAAAAATATTAATTAAATGGAGTGGTGATATTTCTGTGATTTTAATAAAGGGAGGCATATATTACTTCCCTTCTGTGCTTTGATGATTTCCTACACATCTCACCAGAACTATTTTCTATGCATTCTTAGATGCTGATTTTGGGCTGCAGGTAAATGCTACTCTTGAAAACCCACATCGCTGTCTGCACACATGATTTCATTTCACCACGGTATTGCAACTCTCAGCCTTTGCTGAATTTTCCATCGTATGAAGTACTGCAGGTCTTCTCTTCACAGCCTTTGGGACTTTCCAGAAGATGCTCACATGCTCTGGGTTAATGCTTGAACACTATGAAATCCAATTATGTGTTCTCCTACGGATCTGTATCTTGTAGGCAAGTGGGCTCTTCATAAGCATATCCAAACTGTGCAGATTGCCTTAAGGAATGAGTGAACCCCAAAGTATACCTGCAGATTGTAAAAGTAGTTAAAAAACATAGCAGAAGGCATTTCAATACCTGCCTAGATTTAAGCATTAAATCAAGAGTAAAGAAACATATGCAATAATAAACAACATGCCGACTGCATTGTGCTCCTCAGGACATAGCACTCCTCTCTCAAATTGGTTTGCAGCTGCAGCACAACACGATGCTGCCGGGGTGGGGAGAGCAAAGGGGAAAGGAAGTGAAGGATGAGACAGCAATAGCTGCTGCTGCAAGAAATACAGTCACCCTCCTGCAACAGCAGTCACTTTCCCTGCACCCCTTCTCAGGGATAACAGCAACTCATTTCGTGTAACTGAGCACGAGAAAGCTGGAGTTGTTTGAGCTGCATTAATTTCATGCATAACCATTCCCCATCTCCTTCAAGAAAGGGTATTCAAGGGAGAAGGATAAATTCAGCCCACAGCAGCAGCTTTTAGCCATTCAGACTACTAAAATTCCTATGTGATTTCAGCATTCACTCTGTATCTATACAGCCTCAGGGGTTATACAATAATGAATGTACTTAAAGACATGGTTTCTTTTTCCCAGCCTTTTTTTTAATAAATATGGGTTTTTTCTTGTACTGCATGATAACCGCATAAACCAGCTTCTATTCTATTTCTGAGCCCTAGAGCTGCATATTTTCTTCTTTTATTAGCCAGAGAATACTGATGCTTTTTATTTTTATTTTGCTGTTATACTACTCTATTACATAATTAAAAAAAAAAAATCATCACCACTTAGAGATGTTAACAGATGAGTTTAAATCAGTGGTGTAAGTAAAAAGGTACATGCCTATATGCTGCATGTTGCTTAGAACATCTACATGTATATTATAAATGCCATATCAAAGTTGCCCATCTTTGAAATACTGGTCCACCCTCTGATACAGTCAGTACGATATTTTGCTAGAAGCTGAAGAGACACAGAAGCATAAGAAGCCCTATTAAACCTAAAAAAGCTAACTGAATCTATGGACATATTTGTAATTTAGATACAGTATGTTCTTTTAGCGATTTCTCTTAAGTATGATTTGCAATACAGATGTTAAATATCATTGCACGGATCTTGATAGAAATAATCATGTAGTCAGTGTTAGGCTAAGTGATCAAAAGTTGGACACGCACACACGCAGAGAAGCACAGAGAGACAATGGCAGGGGAAGCCTGAATAACAGCCGGCTACTCCCGGGACCATGACAAGAGCCATCAGCCCACCTGTATGAGCCCAGAGAGGCACAGAGGCAGGCAGGAACCCCAGTTAAGGACCCAGCGGAAGGAACACCCTGTCCAGGCCCCTCTCCAGGCTGTCCCATGGGATTCTCAGCCCCAGTGTCCACATGTGACTCCCATCATCCTGGGTCAGCGGAACAGCTCTCCCAATCACCGCATAGAGTATACGAGGTCACCGCCCATGGGCACAGGATACAGAATGGATGCAGGACAATGCAAGACTTATTATGGGATGTTAAGGGCAAGAACCAAAGGTA
>NW_010238585.1:0-5994 GCF_000690775.1 Eurypyga helias | reverse complement strand
GAGATTGAGTTGGTTTGGGGAGGGACAGCAAAACAGAGGGAAAATAGAGGGATAAGGGGATGAAAGGCGTCAGTCACATGTGACCAGATTACTTGTCGGTGTGGCAGCCTGGCCATGCCCCATGCCTATCCACTGCAGTCTGTCCTGTCTTCTCACTAAACCCCATTTCTAACTCTTCTCCTTGGTGAGGGACTCTCTAGCCTGTGCGAATGTGCGAGTATATGGGTCTCTGTGCACAGCTGGGGTACAGCAATGGTCCACGGGGGCCCCTGTTAAAGCAACCAGAGCAAGTGCAGGTGTCCATGTCAGCCCTAGGAACAACCAAGCTGGAGCAGCTCATAGGTGGGCAACGTGACCTGGGAGACGGACGGAAAGATGTCCACAGATGTGCGAGTGAGGGGCAGCTGTACCAGCAGCTGGAATGGGGCTTGCATGTCCAGATGCCAGCAGCTGGGGAGACTGGGATTCAGGGGCAGCTACTGGGCAGACCGGGTGCCTGAGCTCAGCTGCTGGAGGGATGCACACAGTACGTGTGCACTGATGTACACAATGTACCACATCCCCTGACAGACCTTTACCCTGGTCAGCCAGGGAGGGGAGCAGGATGAGGCCATTGGTTCTGTTTGTGTTTGTGTGAGTGCTGTGTCTGTCTGTCTGTGTGGCCAGCTGTATATATATGCATATACATTTGTTGTGTACCTGTGTACAAATGCTGTATGATTCTGCCAAACACAGATCATATCAGATTAACCAGTTTCCCTTGACAAAACACATGAATTTTCCAGACAGAAAACACACACACAGCAGATCTTATATTTTAAACTTCATAAAACCCCACACAGGGTCAAAGAAAACCACTGATTAGTCCAGAAAAGATAGGGAAGATAACTGTCAGCTGTGGAAGAAAATACACAATGCAAGCCAGAAGCTCACATTGCTGGCGGGAGTCTGGGACAGTCTCGAAAGATCAGTACAGCAGAGGCAGCCATACCAGAGGGGTTTTTGTTCATTAGGTGGTACCTGCTCAAAGCCCTCTGAGGGTTGAAACATTTAATGATCCTACCACTATGTCCCCAATGGCGGGCTTGTCAGTAGCCGAAAACAGGAAGGTCTGCCACATGCTGTCACAATTACCTACCTAATTTCAGAGCGTCCCTAAAATTGAATCTATCAACATTTTCAAGTAATAGATCTGGTCCCATTGCAGCCTGCAGAATCAGGCTCCAAAAGGAAGCATCTGGGCCACTGACCCCTCCATGCAGGCACGAAGAGTTTCTAGTAACAAGAAAGTCAGAGATTCAAAAAGGCAGGAAGATTTGCCTGATTGCTATGTGAAAATCAGTGGCTATGGCTTATTCAGGAAGTAAAAAAAAACCCAACAAAACCAAACAGAACTCAACCAAACAACAGTGGGTTGAAAAAAGGAAGGTGGCTTTATTTAAAAAAAAAATAAAAAAAAAAATTGCAGATTTCTTAGTCACTACAGATCTTGAAACAAATTATACCAAAAGCTCATGGACCAGTACTTAAGCAGAAACCGTATTCTGGATGTATGCTAAGACTCGTTAGTGCATATACACCAGCAGATCACATAGGAATAAGGCAGGAGCTTCAGCTTTATCTGTCCACAGCACGTAGGATAAAATTCTAATATGAGACCTCAGCCTAGCTGATGGTAAATGCACAAGATCTTGTGGATGCAGACTGTGGATTTTACCCTAGGAATTACCCAATTCAAACCTTGCTTTAAAATAATGAAATTTTCATTTAGCATTTTTTCTTGTCCACTGGGGTAGAACATTCTCCAAGGATTTATACTAGGCTACCAGAAAGGAACTGATCCCACAAGCAAAGACCAAACACTACTGTGTAGTCTGTACTGTAAAAGTTGTTAGTAATTTTTTTTCTTTTTTGTTATATGCATTCTTGAACAGAGTCCAAAAAAATTTTAAAAATGTATATATATGTACACAGGCAATCTGCCCATTTACAATTTTGTGCCTCTGAAAGGGGCCCCTTTTACAGTGATGCAAGGAGCTGCCGAAAAATTCCCAAAAGGTAAGGAACACTAGTTAAAAACAAACAAACAAACAAATAAAACACCCAACAAAAAAAACCACCACTGATCATATTTTGTAGGGATTTAGCCAAGCTTTGGAAAATATTTAGCCATAGCTAATGAAAAAAAGATTACAAGAGCAACAAAACGGCTTGTTAAGAGAATAAAACATCAATATTTTTAAAAAATACTAAAATGAAAGAAATCACATTCCTCATATACAACATAGAGAAAAAGAAAACTGGAAGCTTATAGGATATTTAATGATTTTGGTTAGCTCTTCTTTAACAATTAAGAACAAAATGACCTCTAATGATAGTATCAACCCATTATGAGATCGGAATGGTTTTGCAGTTGATAACAGAGCAGGAAAAAGCACAAGTATTTGATTAGAATCTGTTCTGGTTTGGGGAGAAACAGGTTGTGTGTTTATAGCAAGGGATGGCCGTGAAATACTTTCCATTCCAGCAGTAACTGAAAGGGATGTTAAGTCGTGAAAGCCTTCTGAGGCAAATGCCTTAACGCTGTAATTAGAGCCATGTTCTCTTGGAGCAGCCCTAACCACCAGGCTCCCAGGAGCAGACAGAACAACATCCTCTGCTTGGCAGTAGGATGCTCACCTGGAAAGAGGGAGCACAGTCCCGGATTCTAGACCGTGTGCTTTGTAAGGGTTAGGAGTAAAACTTCCCACAGGATAAAACATAAAACCAAACCCCATATATACACAGTCACTTTTTCATAAACTGAGACTGGAACACAGGACCCTTTTTCCTCCTCCCTGTCACAGATCCCATAGCCGTGCATTAAACTCCCCACAGAACTGCAAGGGGAGGCTAACCGGGTGTTTTACTGTAGAGCCTGTGTCTCCCTGCCGAGCACTGCAGCACACTAACCCCTTTGTAGACCTAGCCCCCTGTTAGCATTTGGCACTGCTGCAGCTGCTCCTGGCGTAGTCCTCTAAGGCTAATGTCCACATTGCAGGAAAGATGTCGACGAAGCACAAGTAAGGACTCGAAGAACTGTGAAAGTGCTGCAAGGCTTAGCTCGTGCAAGAGCAGGCAACTCATTCACTTCACTGGCAAAAAGGTTATGAGACAAATTCATGATAGTTTAGAAATACCCTCGGGAGAAACAGAAATTGGACACTATTGGGACGGTCACTCTATCAGCCAAAAAAAACCCCAAGATCCAGAAGCTGGATGACATAGCTACACAAATTCTTACTAGGAGAGAGGAACAAAATTTTAATGCTGATGGTCAACAACCATGGAAAAATATGAAGGCTTGTGGAAGATCATCTTCATCACTACCAATTTTTAAACCAAAGTGGATTCCCTCCCCCTAAAAGACACGCATAAGTCAAACAGAAACTAGTTTATGTAACCAGCTGAGAGTGTGTTGAAGGATTCTTTATCCCAGCAGGATTTTATCACAGTGCCTCTGACTGCAACCAACACTGGATAACCAAGAGCATTCTAAACCTTTCAGCTATACTGAAGCCAATTTTGGGTGTAAAACCTTCCAGAGGATGACAAAAGGAATGACAGAATCAGTGAGATAGGGTCTGCCAAATCTTAAAATACGCAAATGCTTCTGAAAATTGATTTTTCTCTACTGAACAAGTAAAGTTATGATTAGCTTCCAAAATGCTGCAGGATGCAAACCAGAGTCACTGGAAGATGCTGAAAAATTGGAGAGGGTCAAGCAAAGGGCTACCAAAAGTACTATAAGGCAGGAGAACTTGACGTAAGAAGAAATACTGAAAGAATGGGGTTTGTTCAGCCAAAAGAACAGAAAGCTCCAAGAAGATTTTATCAGAGTCTTCCAATAAAGGAGATGCAGGCAACCTCTATAGAAGTATACTTGCTGTATATATAAAAGATATATATGTTATAATAGCTGGCGGCTACCTACACGTAGATGTGTTATACCACTGTCTTTCTGCTTCTTAAGTGCATACTACTACTGGCTCCCTTTCTGTCCTCTGCCAAAAAAAAATCCATGCCAGAAGGATTGCTAACACTGCTAACATTGTCATGGGGGGTTTTTTGTTTGGTTTGGGTTTTGGTGTTTGTTTTTTTTTTTTTGGTTGGTTGTTTTTCTTCTGGTTTCTTGAGACAAATCAGACCCCTGAAATCAAAATAACATATTTTTGTCAAAGCTAAGTGTAGCTCCACAGCCAGATTTACTCAGACCTGAACATGTTTCTTCAAGCAAAGTCCAGTCACTAAAAACCAGACATGAGAACTTTGCAAAGCAGCTTCAGTTCAGGCTTCACCAGTATTTTTTCTTTTTTACCCAAAAACCCCATTCAACACCATGGTCCTTTTAAACAACTATAACCCAGCTCTTTTTGTTGCTGTTGTTGTTGGTAATTGCACACACATTCTATACCAACTTGAGGTATGTCATTGACAAATGTTAATTCTTTTTTTAGTGAAATCAGTATCTCTAATCTAATCCTTTATTTGTGGTCTCGATTTTCAAAAGCGAAGAACACCAAACAAACATATTTTTGCTTACACTCCAAAGTATAAACAAGAGTAATCTAAAAGTGTACAGAGGGCAAATGAACTGCGATGGAGGCATTTAGTCCCTTCCGCACACTGTTAAGAACGTATTGCACTCAGTACTTTCCGTAACTGAAGACGTATTCAGAACTCTTAATACATTTTACAAAGAGAAAATAGAAAATTAATAACAACCTGGAATTTAAATACTGTTAACAAATTTACAAACTGCTCAGACGTCCACTTTTTCTGAATGAAACAGGAAGTTACAGAAGATAATGAAACAAACTAAATGTACATCACAGCCCATAATTTATTTCTTTTGATTCTGGAGACGTATAACATCTTCTGAAAGTATTGGTTTAGATATACCACATTTTAATGGTCTAGAAAGATAGGCAGGAAAAATAAATAAATTTTGCAAACAGCAACTTTAACGCAAAAGGCTTTTAGGGAAGGAGTGGCAATCAACAATACTGTTTTAGCACCATGTCTATGCCCAGAATAAAAGCCATAGGTTGACATAAAACCAAGAATAACATTCTCCCTGATTTATTCCACTACAATTAGCAATAAGTGTATTACTGAATTATTAAAATATGACATTGAATGCAGGTGACCGCAGTCCTTGCTTAACACACAACACAACTTGGCAACCACTGCAACAAAAACCACACAACTAACCCAAATCAGCAAAAGAAAAAAAACCCCATTTCTCTCACCATTTAAAATTTCCAAAGAAAACTACCTCTTAGAACATATTCTGTTTATGGGACTTCAGTTTAAATATTCCATATAACAGACCTGCAGTCGTATCTGGAAATTAAACGTATTTTCCTGAACAACTTACAAGGCCCAACTTTTGAAAATCACAGCAATTTTGACGTTATTCTTTGAGGCACAATGTTTTCCAAACTAAGGCTCAAGTAACTTAAAAGGTAAGTAGAAACTATTTGTTTCATTCTTCAGTGCCTGGAGAAGAATCACTGCTCACCAGGAGAACACCTGGCAGGCAAAACATGAGAATTCCAGCTCCTCCAGTCGGTAAGCCAGCTTCATTGGAGGTCCACCTTAAATGCCTCTATGCGAATGCATGGAGCATGGGAAATAAACAAGTGGAGCTAGAGGTGTGTGCATAAATGAAGGGCTATGACCTCATTGGCATTGCAGAGATGTGGTAGGATGGGTCCTACGGCTGGAGTGCCAGAATGGAAGGATACAGGCTCTTCAGGAAGGACAGGCAGGGGAGACGTAGAAGGGAGGTTGCGCTCTATGTCAGAGACCAGCTGGGGTGTGTGGAACTCCACCTGGGGATGGATGAGGAGCTGACCAAGAGCTTATGGGTCAGGATTAAAGGGAAAGCAGGAAGAGGGTATAGAGTAGTAGGGGTTTGCTACTGACCACCTGGGCAGGATGAGCAAGTGG
>NW_010238584.1:0-11319 GCF_000690775.1 Eurypyga helias | reverse complement strand
CTGCCGCCGCTGACTCTGCCAACTGTACATCTACATATGCATCTCCACAGCAGCTTTCAGGGAAAGAAACCTCAAACCTTGTTAAGAAACAAAACTGGTCCCATACACCAGAGACTACTTTCAGATGAAATTTCTTAATAGACAAGCAACAGGCAATTGGGCAGGAACAAACGTTTCTTTTATAGGTCTGTCAGGATGAAGCTTCAGAAATGGAACAGTTTCAGTTTCTCTGCATGTTTGTAGGGACACCGCATGTCATGGGAATATACACTGCTAGGGTGAAGAAGTGATACAGAGAATGTACGAGCAGGTAATAATGCTCACTACTTCGTTAGCATGTCTCATTCAAAACATTTTGAAAATATATTGAAATACTGTACTGAAAAATGTGATGTTTAGCTTCATTTCATGGATAAAGAAAGTCAGACTCATGAAAAAGCTTATCCAGGATCTCTCAGCAGCAGCAGGAGAACTAGAAGCCTGGAGTCCCATGTCATCTCTCCCTATGGGGATTGCTACACTTCCCTGACAAGCAGCGGTTGGCAAAGGAACAGAGCCTCCAGGATTTAGGTGTTCTCTTCAAGCGCTTATAAAGCAGTTGGGTGCTCTTACCTCTGTTCTAGACAAGCAATTAAGGTCAGGTTTTTAAAGCTGATTGCTAAGGAGAAGTACCCTCAGCCACATTTAGAATCTGAAACAGGTGTGCTAGTTCTCAGGAGTTCTTGATACCTGGTGGCTTTCACAGCGTTCAGGGATCCAGTTTTGAAAAAGTTCTACTGAAGGAGTTGTCTAGCTTTGTACCAGGGAAGCTTTGTTGGAATCAGTGATTAATCTCTTCATATTTTCTGATGAAGTACTTTGCCCTGATTGCCAAGGACTGCAGGTAGTAGCTGCTGTGGCCCTGCATAGCGTGTAATTAAGAGCAGCGAGTGGGTCTTTCACACAGAATATTCCCATGTGATGGGAGAGTGTTCTGCCACCATTATAAGTAACTTAATAATTGTAATTTTGGTACTGAAAATTCTCAGAGTCAGAATACAGTATGTGCAGTGTGGTATAAGTGCAGATGAGTAAAAGACTACAAGGACATTTCAAGGCCACTTAGTCCAGCTTCTGCTGGTCCAGGTATTAATGTCATAGCTTAGCTTTTTAAACTTTAAATTGGCCCCCGTTCCCCTGTCATAAATGTACTCTTGTTAGAATATTATTCTGAAAGTAGATTTTGTGACTCATACAGATACTAATGATGGTTTGCTGAGAGTTTATGGGAGAAGCTAGGGTCCAAGGAAACATTAATTAAGACCCACAATATCCTTTGATGTAAAGACTTGCGATGAAGGTGGATTTTAACAGGAACCTCAGCCTGGGGTTAGGTGAGTGGCATATCATTACTATTAAAACAGCTGTATTCTGGTCACAGTTGCTGACCTTTAGTGTACTGTTTTTTCTGACGGGATGTAACTCTACAATCCTATACTTCTAAGGTATTATTTTCTAAAGTAAGAAAAAGGTTGAGGGTACTGAGCAGTGAAGGGCAGTGTTGAAAAGAGTAGTCTAGGTCATCTTAGGCAAAATTTTTGGATTTTCAGTTAGAAAAAATCAGCTTGTAAAGCCTTTTTTGTGGTCTTTTAAGTATTCCTATCTTCCATCTCTCAAGAAAAATTAGGCTGCTTAAATGGAGCTGAAGTGACCAGAACAAAGAAGAAAAAGGCATAAATGATCTAAGAGCGAAGTGATTTATACTGTGCAAGAGGGATGTGTACTTTCAGGTGTGCTGGAGGAACGGGCAACGTGGAGTCAGAGTACAGTTTACTTGCCCCCTGGGGAAAAAGATAATGTTCTCTGCAAAAGCAAAGAAGAGAAATTGAGGCGCTGGTATAAGCGCTTTAACCTTTCTCAGTTTGGAGATATGCATGTTGTCAACAGCTTAAGACATGATGTCACATACTAGGAAAGCTTTAATGAGAACAAATATTTGAAGCCCTAATTTTAATCTCATCTGAAATGTGGAGTTTCCAGTCAAAAAAGTACTTCAAACACCAAGCTGTGATTATCAGCTGGTTATAATTCACAGGAGAAAAAGCTATATATTTAGTAATAAATAAATTCAGCATAGTTTCTTCTATTTATCTTGATTAGCTGAAAAGTGGTTTTCACAGCTATTTTCCAGGTTTATGTTTGCTTCTGAAACCTGATGGGCTTACAGCATGTATAGGAGATATGCACATTATAACCTTAATCCTAGAGACTCTCAGGACTTAGGCATGTAGCAGTTTGACTGAGTGTGGTTTATTGCATTGCTGGGATTTGATAATACCAGCAATTCAAAGATTAGAGTTGCATTATGTCAGCAATCTCCAACTGTGGCTTTCTAACTGCATATTGTTGGTGAGCCATTCAAGAGCAGTTTCCATGCTGAAGCCATGTCATGCAGGCAGCCCTATAGCCTGTGCTGGTACAGAAAACTCTGTAGTCATACAGAGTTCACCCTGCACATCTACTGCTGCTTGATTTCCTAATAGGTTGGTGAGATTTTTGGAGAAGCATTGCTCTCTCTAGTTTGTTGTCCGTGTCAGAGTCCCTCTGCCTTGCCTCTCTGATGTTTATGAACAGCAGCTGATTTCTAGGCTCTTTTTATCAGTGGAATAGACAAAATAGGGGAAAAACCCCCCATAATTGAAAAGGCAAATCTGAGAATCTATTGTGGTATCTTAGTGCTGGTTGATATTAAAAGTCAGGTATTCTAGATCCCAACGTTCTATGGGGACGCAGGGAAGGGATGTATTTCAGTTGGTCACCGTCTTTCACCTGGAGACTGAAAAGGGGCTGAAACAGCTAAATAAGGGTAAATGGCTGTCTCCATCCAGAACTGGATCTCCAGGGCAATGCTAATATCCTGTATCCATGGTAGCTCTACAGCAGGTAAGCCACGGTCAACATTTTTCCTCCTAGAGCAATAATTACCAAGGCACAGCCCATTAGTGGACAGTAATATGAAGGGGACAAAATTTCTCTTTCTCGGCAGTAATGGTCCTACCATATTTCCCTAGGATCAGAAAAAGGACTAATCATACATGCTAATCCCCATATGCATGCCTAACAGTGTTAAGTGCATGCATAAATGCAGAAGCATAGCTTTGGATATGGGCACTGTCTCTTGCAAGCACATAAGCATGCAAATATTAACAAATATTTGCTCTGCACAGGATTTCTAGGAGTGAATAAGATCTGTAACAAGAATTTAAACAGTCTGGGCAAAATACTTCCATGTGGTTTGGTGGTGAGGATAAGGTAGAAATCTCCTTCCCACATGCCCCTAATCCACTGTTGTGAGCTGGGTCTGAGATGGAACTGGATTCCTGTCAAAACCCTGGTTATGTACCATCAGCTCTGAAGCACTTTGTCACCTATTTATGTGCAACTTCAATCAAATATTCATAAACATAAGAAGACACAGTCTTTGCTGGCGTATCGCCAGACATTTTTTTATGTGCGTGCCCTCATCATTCCTGTTCACGCAGCATCCCCAGTGCATGGTTTAATTCATGGTGAATTATTCCCTATTCATGCAGCTTTTGCTCCAGTCATTACCTGGGAGCTTCTGGTTTTTAACTGAGACCAGCATCTAGAGAATCAAAGAAGGTCCTCCATTTATCAGCCAAAACCTGGCTCTAAATGGAATCTGTACAAAGGGAGTCAGTCACCTATGGCAGCTAGCAATACCTGTGTTGACCGTAAACTGCAAAAGCTACATGTGGGTTGTGTATTACACCAAACAAGGGAATGCATATCCCCGTTCCCTGTTTAGTGCTAGTTACTCTGAGTTCACAAATAGTTGAAGTGTTCAACGCCCCCTGGAACAAGACACCATAGCAGTTCATCAACACTGTCACTGTTCCAGAGGGTGTGTTGGAACATTAATATGGGTCTAATCCAGAGCAGCGGATGCTTTGTGGAGCACTAGTCAGCCTAGGAAGAAGAGCTGGGAAAGGCAGAAAGAGGGCACTACATGAGGACAGGGGCATGTGGCTAAAACTGCAGTGGACAAGCAGATCTGGAATTAGTTTACAGCCCCAAGTATACCTGGAGAGCTTAGAAGAGCTCACACAGTGCCCAGCAGAGAAACAAGCCACTGCCGTTAATCTCTCCTCTCTAGCAGTACTAATTTTTACACAACTAATTTATTGATCAAAGAGTAATGGGATCAATGCACTGGAACCTCCCTGTCATTAGGAGAAATATGTACACAGTCCTTTCCTGTTGTGCAGTCTGAAAAATAGGTACAAGTCAAGATGTCATAGCGTGGGATGTCCCACCAAGCCTAATTCCTTTTTCCTAGTGGCCTGAGAGAAGAATTCACTGAGAGCACTGCCAACGCCAAATGAATCTCCTCTCTGGACAGCAGGTACTTTAGGACATCAGTCTGTCTTTGCAACACTGTTTGCCCAAAGCCACGTGACCGCGCTTCATCGAGATGCACATTTGCAAATGTTGACAAGGACCTTAAATGTAGTGGTAGACACCTCTGCAGGTAGGGCTCTCTATTGGGATGCAATTCAACCTAGCAGAAGTGGGCCATTAGACAAAATCCTGGGAGTCTCAGGGCGCAGACCCTTGATGCAAAGGAACTACAGAGCTGGTTACAGAAGCAGCAAAGGTCTGCCGACTGAGTACGTGAAAGCTGCAGCTAACACCCCAAGTCTATCTGCTGGAGTGCCACATGATGTTATTTCCCTGTGGTTCCCACTAACTAACAAGTAGAGGGAATGATGCACCAGTTAACAATTTATAAATATCCAGTACTGTCTAATTGTGCACAGGCATGCCTCCACAGGGACGATGAGCAGAGCAGGGGCCTGAGACTCAGCATTTGAGGGCAGGAACTCTTACTAGTGAAACAGCACCAGAGAGAGCATGAGGAATGTTGGTGTGTCATCCTCGACCTCTTAACTGGTGGAGATGTGGGGAGTGGTGTACGTTAGGAAGGGAGTGTTGGTGGGCAGTAGCACCCGCTCAAACTACACCATAGGGATGGTTCAAGAGGTGAAATGCTACATCTGAGACCAGCCATGATGAACCCCTGGGGTGATCACAGAATCACAGAATGGTTTGGGTTGGAAGGGACCTTAAAGATCATCTAGTTCCAACCCCCCTGCCATGGGCAGGGACACCTTCTGCTAGACCAGGTTGCCCCAAGCCTCATCCAGCCTGGCCTTGAACACTGACAGGGAGGGGGCATCCACAGCTTCTCTGGGCAACCTGTCCCAGTGCCTCCCCACCCTCGCCATGAAGAACTTCTTCCTGATATCTAATCTAAACCTCCCCGCTTTTAATTTAAACTCTTTACCCCTTGTCCTGTCACTACATTCCCTTGTAAAAAGTCCCCCCCAGCTTCCTTGTAGCCCCTTCAGGCCCTGGAAGGTGCTATAAGGTCTCCCCGGAGCCTTCTCTTCTCCAGGCTGACCAAGCCCAACTCTCTCAGCCTGTCCCCATCGCAGAGGTGCTCCAGCCCTCTGAGCATCTTTGGAGCCTCCTCTGGACTCGCTCCCACCGGTCAAGAAGAGTATTTATAAAGAAGGCCAGAAAATTAAGGAGAAAATCACCTTTCCACATATTTACTGCTGAAGCATAGGGATAGGAGATAAACATCCCGTCCACAACCATGGGGCAATTTAATTTAAAGGGTTATACGCATGTGCATGTGCGTGCAATGGTGGCAAGATGGGGGAAAGAAGAAAGTGTTTCACAGGAAGAACTGGGGGGAGGGAAAATTCCACCTATTCCAAAAGCAGCTAAGACATTCAGCAGAATGTTAACCAGGCCAATATTTCATTAAGCCTTAACATTGTGAGGAACAATTTATGCTGGAATAAAAATCTCAGCTCAGTGCCACTAATATTATTCTTTCTGGGACACAGATTCTGAGCTTAGAGGCTGCTAGCTGACTCCTCATCCCTGATGTTAGCAATGTTCAGAAACTTTACTGTAGGGAGAGGGGGTGTCACAAAACGGATGATAAATTCATCAGAGGATTGCAAGCATTATCGTATCAATAAGTACTTCCTCCAAAATAATCCTACTGCCTGTGTAGGTGGAAAAAACCCACCACCACCTTAAAATAAAAAGGTCCAAAATACCCTGAAAAGAGAGACACCCCCTGTATGAATTCTATTGTTCATGATAGGGGTGAATTATTATCTAGAGTCTTGTTCTGGCATCCCGAGAAAAAATCACTGCTGATTCCAAATGTCAGCAGAATCTACTAGCAGAGCTTTGCTGCCTGTTCAGTTCAGAGGCTTTGGCATGAGTTCAAAGTAAAAACGAATCTGAAAATTTCTGAAGTCTGGAAAGACCATATGTGAATCCAGTTACATATCCTGGCATTTTAGCAGAGACAGTTTTCTACTGCAAGACTTAGAAGCCTGCATAAATAAATTGCCTTCGTGCTCTATAACTGAAATACAGCAGCTTTGTTTTAAGTTGAACCCAAAAGTACAAACCCACTTATTTTCACTTTTTTCCTCATTAAAGTTATCAAAACCTGTTTTCATTGCCAAATACATGGCTTTTTATGAAATGCAGCTTCCAGTTACTTTCAAGGCTGGTGAATCTCTAGAGATTTTTCAATTAATCTCATCTGAGTTTTCATTTTGGAACCATGTAAACATAGATGCTTTCACAGTTTGGTATGAAGTGCTTTCAAATCTTGTCAGTTTATTTTTCTCAGTGATGCAAAGCTCACCATATATTGTATGAGCAAACTGTTTACCTTCATTAAATTTTAAAATGAAAATATTATCTTCTTCATTCTCAAAGGTGGCAAATTCTAACAATAAAAGAGCAAAAATGTGAACTTCAGACAAAATGCAGTTCTTGACCAGTCTGAGAATTAAACAGATGGGGTATCTGACATATTGCTATCAAACTGAAGCAAAACATTAGCCCTACTAAAATTAGTGGGAATTTTGTATGACTTCAGTGATGGAAGCGTTTTATTCCCTGCGTGCTCCTATAACTATTATCTAATGACCAGGTGGTGCTACTATTACAGTTCATTATTGTTTCAAATTATTTCCCAAGATCAATTAATTACACCAAAACAAGGCTCTAGAATATAAAAGTAAATTTCATGATGCAGTTCACTGATCGCTGTGTTGTAGTTCCTATAATGTGATTTTTTTAATACAGATTTTCTGTAGTACGATGTACATTGGAAACAGTTATGCTTCTATAATGGCTATTCTTACTTCAGCCTTGTCATGGTTTAATCCCAGCCAGCAACAAAGCACCACACAATCCTTTATGTTATCCTTCCAGGTGGTAGCATTTTCTACCAAGTGTGTGCTGTATTTGCAGAGATGTACATGATGCAAGATTTATGGCAGGTAAAAAAGTCAGCTTTAAGAATCCTTGGTTGCCAGCAGTACGCCCTTTTTATACAACCCATTTTGTAAAAATCTCTCTAGAAGATGCCATCGTCTGTTGGTAGAAGTGCTTTGGCCATTTAATATAAGCATCGTGAAAAATTGCCTGCCAGAGTGTAACAGAAAAATCACTCCTTCTTGGTGCTCTGAGAACAAGCCAACCTCGGTCATAGTTCAGTGTCTCCTCGTATCATCTTTGTTGTATTTATTTCCTTGCCATGTAACGCTTTGTGAAAGGCTCTGCTACAGGCATTAAACAGCTAGCCTCATTTAACAATGCTCTTTCAAACAACTACGAGGAAACACAACAGAGCACCAAAAATAATGACACAATAAGCCAAGCTGATGTTTGAAATTCAGGATTTTATGCAATTGAGCAAAACCCACTGGCTTTCAGAGAGGTGGGCAGACTGGTAAGTACAGCTCTAGAAGTTAAGGGGTAAGTGTTGTGTCCCCGTGGAGAAGGATCTTTAATAAATAGATATGAAATGGATTTTATATAAGAACTTTTCTAATAAGAGTAAAAAAAACCCAACCCAGAATAAAGCCAAAGTACCATTTGTAATTTGAAGCAGCACTGTAGAGGACTGATAATTTTTCTTTTTATTACTGTCATTTCTCTGTATTGTGTAAATCAGATCTTTATAGTCTTGCTTGGGGTTTTCCTGTAAGAATAATATGTTTATATTTAACATGCTCAAACCTGTTAGTAGTGTAACAACATCAAATGAGGGGTAAAAGGGGAATAAAAAGCATTATGAAAGCAAAGGTCAATCGCAAATAGTTTTCCAGCTTACTGTTAACACTCATGGTAAGAAAGGAGAATGTAGTATTACAGTCATCAGTAGTAAAAATTAGTTACAAGAGGCAAATCTGTCCGTGGCTTTGTTATTTTGCCCTCCCACCAATATAGAAGCACATGATGATCTGAAGGTGAGACGCAGAATAGGAGAATTAGGTCTGAGTTCTCGAGGTTTGCCAGTGGCGTAACCTATTGCAGGGTTCTGCAAGTAACTTTTAAGCTTTCTCGGTACTTCACAGTGGAGCTACCGCACTGTTTCTTCATGTGCGCATGAGGGGTGACTATAAGCAAAAAACTTGGAGTAACAATGAACCCTGAACCAAAAATGACCTATCTCTTGAGCTGTGTGCTATACCTTCATATATCCATGAAGAGAATAGCTTTGAGAGTTAAAAGAATTTATTCTGAACAGTTGTTATCCGTACGGTGGAAAGAAATTTACTATTTTAATGAATATTCCTCAGTGTCTGGTCTTTATATTTTGCCTTTCAGCTCAGATGGTGAAAACAGCTAGTTAAATCTGTGTTTCCCTTGCCAACTTTTCATTCTGTTCTCAGTAAGGTTTAAGACGTGCAGATATACCAGGGACATTGTTTGGGCTGTACAGTCTCCATCCTCCCTATTCTTACCAAATGATGCAGCACCAGTGTTCAGTCACGAGTGTGTTTTCATGCATGACATTACCCTTACACTTCTAACAACGTATTTTACTAAGCAGATCTGGCTTATAGCACAGATATTGAAAAGACGCTGGTAGAAAAATATTTCCTTATTTTTACATTTCAAGTGCTCTCAAATCTTGCTGTTGCTTGCACTAATTTGTGCAGCAGTACTGTTGAAAGTATCCATTCTTAACAGTCTACAGTCACCAAATCTGCTTTAAATGTGAGGAGTGTAATAGATTATTTAGAAATGTCAAAAATCTCTTCCTTTCCATCTGCAAGGCCCATAAGTGGTATGCATGAAGTTAGGCAACAATATAATGAATTTTGGAAGCTATTAATAAATCTCCTACTGTTATCATCCCCTAAACAGGCATTCAGCAATATGCTGGACACTTGGCTACACTTGATATCTCTTCCCCTTCCTGATACCTCTTGTCTTCCCTGATAAAAAAGGCCTCCCCCTCTGCCCAAGGGAGCCATGGCTTATCTTTATTTCATGCAACGCTGAGCCATTCTTTTGCTTTTAATCATACCCATGCACCTTGCACCTAACACTAAAATGCCACGTGAAACCCTCAAATCCTCCCAGAGGAAAATCCCCCTATCACAGGTGAGCTTTTGGCATTCCAAATTCTTCAGCTTGAGTGCTACAGGCCCCTCTCAGGAGAGGGCAGATGGGCCTCCGAGTGCTCCTCTCTACAGCTATGACTCGTAGCCTCCACTGACACAGCCAGATCACGAGATTGTCTGTGCTTTTCTTGTTATCCCATTAGGCAGGATTTATTGATGTTTGAAAATGAACAGGGACGAGTATTTAGGAGTCAGTTCCCGAATTAGGCTGTTACTGCTCCAAGATGTCAGAGACTAAGTGATGCTACTTGCTCTGCCAGAAATGTTTTCTGTGGCACTGGATACCTCATTCAGATTCCCATGTAAGGTGGTGTTTAGGCAACTGCTGTAGGTGTCTAACTTCCTTTGTTTAGTCACCTTTTTGCCTTCAGAAATTCAACTTCATTCTCAGAGAGAATGTTATGAATTCTCTGCTGGAGTTGGAGTGTTTTCCAATATCCAGCTACCCAATGCAGCAAGTACCTCCCTACCTTCCAAGGGTGTTGTAAGGGTGTAGTTAGGAATGAGAGATTCAGATTGTGCTCAAGGGGGTCTACTGTGAGGCCATGCTTGATGGGGGGTGTTGCGTTAAGGGTAGTAATTTGGCAGGAGATAAACCCCCTTGCTTTCCAGCTTATCCTCAGATACCAGAGGGGCTGGGGGCGGCTAGGTTTAAATCCTGGATAATGCCCAATTGGACACTGTGAGTCCGGTATCTGGGATTCACTCAGCAGTGTGCTGTATTCCCGTCCAGCTGCTGTCTGTGGGCTGACACGGTGCCCATTGAGAAATGGTGCGACTGGGTACGTGAAACAGTGCAGTTTATTTAAAGCAACAATACAGGTTCTTTGTGGATTGCCGGTGATGAATACACTGTCTGCAGGGTGTGTATACACAGATGTTAAGATTAAAAATTACTGAAGTGCTAAATTAAAAGAACAACTCTATAGAGATTTCTAAGTTTCAGATCTTACCCAAAGGCGTCCCTATGGGGGGGAAGAAAGGCTCAGCCCGTCGACTGATCCCAGAAGTCAGACGTCCTGACTTGTCCACAGTGATGTCTTCCCTAACATCCCCCTTTTCTTAGGCTACTTTTATATTGGTTTTTTACCTTCAAGGTGGAGTTTGAGTGGGCATAGTCATACATGCCTTTGTTTAGGATTGGTGTAAAGTTTTCTCGCTTCGGTTTAAAGGTATAAGTTACCTAAAATTCAGAGCGCATGCTCAGTGAGGGGTGGTCTCACCTTGGAGGCAGGTAGCCTTCGGGATGGAGGTGTGTTTTGGTATTATAATGACATCATAATGAGCAAAGTTCGTACAAGGACAGCAGTTCATCCAAAGGATGGCAGACTGTTGGCTCAGGGTAGCGAAAGTACAGCTTGTCAGTGTCCGAAGTATCAGTAAGCTCCCATTTCTGCACCTGTTTTTCACGGAGTCTGACTACGGAATCTCCACTCCGTCTTCCCAGGTGGGAGGTTGTGTTGCTTAGGGAACCATTGTGGAAGGGATGCCATGCGTATCAGCTGCACACCACCCTGGAGGCCTCCTCAATAGCTTTCCTTAATATGCGAACAATGCTATATTTTTAATATGAGTTTAAATTTTTGAATTACCTCCAGTGATTATCCTACAGGGGGCTACTCAATACATGAGTCTTCACCAAGACGAAGCATGAGGGAAGGTTACTGCTTACATTTTTGCAAAGTTGTGGCTAATTTGTTTGCTGGGTGTTCTTGGGATGTTTGATAAAGCCAGTCACCAATGTCTTTTCTCAAGGTAAGGGAGAATGTTTTGGGGGGCTGTTCTGTTGGAGGACAGC
>NW_010238583.1:0-9666 GCF_000690775.1 Eurypyga helias | reverse complement strand
ACCATTCTATGATTCTATGAATGATTGGGGTTTTTAATTACAGCACTCTGTCATTTCTCTGTATGGAGAGATGGGGTGTTTTTTTCCTTTTATAATGTAATTCAAGTCTATGTTTGACTGAATACTATCTTTTCTTTTTTAAAAAGTGGTGTGATCATGTCATAGTGTGGGGATCCTCCCCTCCTAGTTTATTTGTAAATGGGATGTTTTAGTCACATCACAGAACTGAACCCGCTCCTGCAGGTTCATTGCTGAAAGAAACAAACCATATGCCTGGGCATGAGTTGAAGAAAACACTGCACCATGTCACATTCTAATGAACCTTTCACATAGCGTGTTCCCTAGATCTAATGTGAATTGTTATGTTTTTCTGATGTTTTGTGTATTTTTTACCTGAGTTTCTTCTCTTCTTCCCCCCATCCCCCCCCCCCCCCTTTTTTTTTTTTTTTACTCTCAGTTTAGGCATAAAGTGGTTGAAGAAACAGCCATGTGCCTGCAAAGCTGGTAGAGGCTGACAAACATAAATACTGATTTTGTGTGTTACTGTTGTTTGATAGGAAATTTACAGTTAAATTTCAGGTTTTATATCAGAAGTCTCTGAGAGCCTGAGGATGGTTAATGGATGTACATTACATTCTGGATTGCAGAGGGATTCTGACTTTTATTTTCTCTGTCTTAGAAACCTGTGGAATAGATGAAAAGATTAATTCATAGGGTAGCGTGTGCTAAACGGTGTGATTAAACCCAACTGTTTGCTCTCTAAGACTGAATTTGTCATGCTGTAAAGTGCACTGACTGGATCACTTTACAGGCCAGCGTTTTCTCCCCAGGTTATCTCCAGCACACTAACTAGTGCTCTGGAGAAAGAAGCCGAGAGCAAGTGACACTCCCTGGATTTGAAGAGTTAAGGCAAAAGAATATAAGCCTTTTTTTCTGTAGAAATCGTGATTTCCAGTTGATGATAGATTATCAATGCCAAGAATTATTTTTCAAATGGGTTTGCCAGAAAAATGAGTTAAAATGGCACCTCAAGGTATAGACTGTCTCAGTCAGTCTTTTTTCTTATCTGCGTAGAGCAAATTTTTTTTTCTTAGGCCTTGCACTGTGATTTCCTCAGAACTTGAGTGTAAACAAGTTGGGAGCAGATTGTTGTTCTAATGGAAGATCCTGAAGGAAATAGTTTTGTTGGACTTTGAGTTGGTTCTTGTAACTGTGTCACGATCACTCTCCACAGCTGGAGAGAAAAGGACTGCTACGCTTTGTTGGTGTTTCTATGGGACACTTCATGTGGAGAAACAAAGTGGAGCAGCTAAAGAACCTGAACCAACAATACGGGACTGTAGGGTCAACAAATCAGAGTACTGTGTTTCTGGATTCAGTGTCCCATGTTGGGATCCATGGGCTGCTTTCTTCACTGTGCCTGGATACAAGAGGTCAAATGCTCTGCAGTTCTCCACACAATTTTTTGCTTTAGAAATAGTACAGTTAAAAGATAAGATTTGGGGTCTGGCAGTGACATGTGACTGAAAGTAGCTGGCTGAAGCTTAGGCAGATGTTATGTTGTTAAGATGGGAAAAAAAAAAGGACACCTTCAAAGAACTGATCATGGTGTTGGCCTTTCAGTTCATTGAAAATGATTCTCTACCAGTTTTTAAAGTAATGTGATACTTCAGATGCCTGCAATGCTTACGTGTGTGGCTGTGTAAATAATGTCCCTCTGGCAACTTGCTCGACTTGGTTCTGACACAGACAGCTGTTTGGAAAGACTGGGACATCTAACAGATGCTATGGAATTCTTTACAAGTACAATTGGTAGATATTCTGGTGCTACAGAGACACAGAATTAGCTTTCCATGTAATCCCTTTTCTCTCTAAGTAATGTTGTTACTTTGGGTCTGGTTAAATTAATAGAGAAATTAAACAAGGTCTTTACCAAATCCAATGGCTATTTACCTTTAAGTAATCAATTCTGTAGATCTCTTGCAGAAAAACAAAATGGTTCAGGAATAACTTCAATATTCTCTGTGGGAAAAAAAGTGTGTGTTCACAATGTTCATTAGCCACCTAAATTGTGCTAAGTGCAGAATAAAGAAAAGGGGTGCTTAAGGTTCCAGTGTGGCTGGTACAGAGAAGGCAGTAACTCCACGGAGCAAGATTTCAGTACTTGAGTTGGATGCCTAAAGTGTATGGTGTAAAATGCTTTTTAGGTATTTATTTCTTCATCGTTGTTTTGTTGCACAATGTATAAATTAAGTGGATATTTTAAGTATCATATCTATATTGTAGTAATTATGTTGCATTAAATTCTCGTTTTGTGCCTACAAGTTGCTCAGAACTTTCGTGTAGTTTTGTTTCCCTAAAAACAGTTTTATTATTATCAGCACTCGGTATCTGTGTCTATTTTGAAGTTCACTTCTCTTTATCTCAAAGTAAGGAAAGTGTAAAGAATACTTTCAGCATATTTCTGCAAATCACTGTCTTGCAGACACGTCAAGTTTTCTACTAGAGTATTGCGGCTGCTGTTCACTTTTTAGTGTTAGTCCCCATGAGTGTAGTGCCAGATTCAGACATCCAAAGAGTAGCCCATATCCAAATCATAGTTTAGATAGTTTGACAGCTGTCAAATACAATTTTTTTTCCCTACCTCAGTGGTACAACATATGCTGCTCTCCGGGGGAGACAACAGCTTTCTGTAGATAACCTTATTGCTTGGCTTCTGTTGAGGTGGCTGAGTGCTACTGAACTGTGTCCCAAATATTACTGTGTCACATCAGCCTGTACAGTCACTCATGTGTCTACTGTTGGGCTCTTGCAGAAACCTCAGTCTGTTGACAGAGCAAATGTAGTTTAAATGAATGCCTTTGCATGTTGTCACCGTAAGTCCTCATTCACTGTTCAGCTCACTTGTATCACCATTCTCCTCATTAAGTGTCTTGATTACTTTAATAGGCTTTCCTGACACCTTTTTTCTCCAATTACAAAGTGTTTGCCTGATGGTTTGGAGATGAACTGAAAGACCATATCAGGCTCAAAAATGAGCAGCTGCTGTGAGAGAAGCTACAGGTTACAGCAAGGAGCTGCAGGGCTAAGTAAAAAAGAATGGGCAAAGGTTTAGATATTAGTACCAAGATGTTTCGGTGAGAAGGTATGTAATTAGACTCTATGGCACTGGAAGCATGGTAGTTCTGCCAGTACTCATTAATGGAGCGGAAGCTTTCAGGGATGAAAACTTCATTGAGTCAAATTCCTTCCTTATTTAGACAATGTTAATTTGATGTTTGTGTGTGTGTTGGATTTATGGTTGCTTTTTTCCTTTTTATTCTTTCAGTGATGATTATTTAGGAGAGAAAATGTAGTCCATTGCTTTGATTGTTCTTAGTAGGAGGGTTATTTTCAGATACAATTGTTAAATCTGTTTAATTATTCTTGTTTTATTTAGTTCTTATTATTGTCTTGAAAGGGGCTGACAATATCAGGAAATACTGGAGTCGTTACTACCAAGGATCCCAAGGGGTAATTTTTGTATTGGACAGTGCCTCCTCCGAAGATGATCTAGAAACTGCTAGGAATGAACTGCATTCTGCTCTCCAGCACCCACAGCTATGTACTTTGCCATTTTTAATACTGGCCAATCATCAAGACAAGCCAGCAGCTCGCTCCGTACAAGAGGTATGTTCAGCACCTTGCCTGTTTGTATTTACTATCTGCACACCGCTGACCCAGTTTTACTTATTAACTTGGCATCCTAGTTAAGGACAGGCCTCAGTTACACTTCGCAGTGAGTATGCAGACCAAGAACAGTCCCAGCCCCTAAGAACTTAGTCCAATGCAGCCTATACAGGCTTAGTTGTCCTGGAAAACAGACAAGTAATATTTGGATACAAACAGTTCTGCTTTCAACAGATTTTGCTTAAGGGAGAAAAGGCTTTTTTAAACTGCTCTTATCAAAAGCTGATAGGACAGTGATTCTTCGTTTTTGTTTTTTTTAAATTATTTGTTATTAGTGTTAATCCTACACTGCACATTGCTGCATTCTTTGCAACTGCTTAAAGCAATAGATGGCAGCCATAGGCTGTCTTTTTACATAAAGCTTTTTTCCTGAACTGCTGTTTACTGATGTGAGGGCAATTCCTGGTCTGAAGTCCTTAACCTGTTATGATTTTCTGCTTTTAAGCGTTAATGTCTTTGTGGAATTTGTAGCCATCACATAGTAAATTACACAGTTGTTCTATTCAGTGTACCTTTTGCTCATAAGCTTCTGGAAAACGTCTTACATAGCTATCACGTCATGTACCTTTGAGGAAATGCTGAAACTTACTGTTTCTTCATGAGAAGCTCTACTTACTCTTCTGAAGTTGTAGGAATAAGTTAAAATTTGGTTGTGTGAATCTGTTCATAAATGTCATTTAAAGGACTCTCCCTATTACAGGTTGTATGTGAAATCGCCTGTTTGTTCTGTATGTTTTTATTACAGAAGAGTGAAAACTGTTTCAGCACCGTACTGTGTTGCTGCTTTGTATTTTGATTTTGTGCTTTCTTAGATGAACTTCTTTAGCATTCTTCAGAAAGATCATATTTTAGACAATGGCAACTGCTTTGTTGCTATTTATGCCTCGTTTCTTAGCCAAAAGAAATATAGGATAAAAAGTTAAGCTTGATGTGTTAAGAAGGAGAAGTGTAAGTGTGACTAGAGTACAGTGATGTTTTTAATAGGACAGGAAGCGAATAAGTGAGAACCGTGCAAACGACACTGTAAAATGTTTTATTAAAATGTTGGTCTTTTCCTCCAAGAATCCGTGTTTGGAGGGGAAAGAAAACAGAATTTAGATTTGATATATCAAGTTACATAAAAAGGTAAACTGAAATGATGTAGGCATAGAATCTACAAGTTCTGGGTCTTATTCATCTGAAAACACATTTAGGAAGCAGTAATGTATATTTAAAGGAAATCTAATTTGGATTTTTAAATATCAGTTTATTAATTTCTTCTAGTTTGTTGTGCAGTATAAAAGAAATGCACATATTCCTAAACCCTCTACTTAAAAATATTACTATGTCCTGGGACACAACTGGTTTCATTTTATTAATCCAAATAGACCCAGGGTATTTTGATTTTTATTTTTTTTCTTAGGTCAATTCAGATTACAATTTCGTTTAATAGAAATACTTTTTTAACAAGATTTTTTACTTTACTGCTTTTCTTCCCTTTTAAAATGGCCAAACTTAGTTTAAAGTTAATTGAGGATTTTGGTGATAAATATAATTTTAGAAATGTTCCTTGTCCAGTTTCATAAGAATAGTTAATGCAATGCCAGTTAGTTTGCTTTACAGCAAATTATACATGTAATTCTCCATTTTGCAGTTGAGCCCTTGTGGATAGACTATTGGGCCAGAACTGAATCTTCTGTGTATTTGAACTTAGCATTTCTACTCTTATATTGAGAGTGCCATCCTTTTCTCCTCGTCCATCATTACCAATTGCATTATATCTCAGTATAGGACTAGATCTTTATATGCTTACAATAGCTTTTAAACATGTTTCTACTGTACACTCTTTTACTATATATATATATATATTTAATTGTGTTGTTATAGCAAACAAGATTTATTTTTGATTTTGTATGGAAGTCTGAATCAAGAATTTTGTTGAATGTGCACAGCTTATTCGTGTTTTCAGAACTGCTCCTTACCCACCCTGTTTCATCCCGTATCAAGAACTCTGTATGTCTTCGAAATTCTTTAATTAAGAAAAGCAGTAATCGAAATTACAAAAAAAAAAAAAAAGAAGAGGAGAATGGCAAAAAATTTTGTTACTTAGTCCCTGAAAAAATTATGTCCTCTGCTTGCTGAGTATGCAAGGTGGGAGCCTTATTTGGTCAATTTTGCCAATGTTAAAAGTAGAAAAGTCTTGCTTTCCTAAAGGCTCTTCTGTGCTGTTGTCCTTGTTACTGAGATGTGAAATGCTGAATCATAAGACCATTTCTTATTTCAAAGAGACCATATTTAAGGATTTAACAAAAATAATGTGTTGAGCATTGAGAGTTTTATTAGAAGTTTTTTCAGAACTAAGTCCATTAATTATAGGTACTTCCTTGCTTTTTTATGTGTCAGAAGACAGATGAATCGTAGTTGAAATTTAGAAGTATGTATGCATTTTATTAGGCAACATATTGCCTTTCTTTAATGGATATGAAAGGACCCCTTGGAGTGTAATTACAGAAAATGTCTGACTTGAGTGGTGCGTAGTAAGAATTGTAGAAAAATATTTATCTACAACAAAAATCCTTCACAAAACTGTACAAGTGCCAAGCAGTTTCTGCAACAGATGTTAGTTATATTTATTGTTGGGAAATGCAGTTGCTTCAGTTTTTCAAAATCTTAATTTTATTTTAATGTGTTTTCTCCATGCATTACTTAGGTAGAAATGGTATTGTAGAAGCTGCATGCTGTAAATATTAAGCAGTGTCATGAATAGTTCAATTCAAAACTATAATGGCTATCTGTAAGAATATCCAAGTAACTTGTTTAATTTATGAAATGTAATTTAACCTAATTCATTTTGCAGGCATGATTGGAGAATATACTTCATATTATTGAAGTGATCAGGAAAAATTACAGGCCAAGCTAACTTGATATACAAATCAGTAAATGTAATCCTTTTTTCCTGTGTTTAGTTACTGGCTGGCTGTTTCCTAAGTGTGCTTGGGTTTTTTGTGGTTTTTGGGTGTTTTGGTGGGGTTTTAAAAATTTTTTAAAATTAAATAAAGAAGGTAAATTTTACTTTAATTATAGAAACTATAAATGAAGATGTCACTTAAAAAAT
Source organism: Eurypyga helias (assembly GCF_000690775.1). Classification (NCBI taxonomy): domain Eukaryota; kingdom Metazoa; phylum Chordata; class Aves; order Eurypygiformes; family Eurypygidae; genus Eurypyga; species Eurypyga helias. The sequence goes on along the minus strand of NW_010238583.1, from coordinate 2,843 downwards.
TGTGCCTCTAATTCCTCTTATGTTGACTTCTGTGGTGTTTATCTCACCTTCCCATGTCAAACATATTTGTAAGTTGTTTTATTGTTGCTGGGATGGTAGCACATATTTAAGTGTGTTCAAATAGCTGCTAAGAGATTTCAACTGAGTCATTCTGAAAAAAAGGCTGTATATATTAACCAGACTGTAAGATTCAAATAGTAGTATTTGAGTCAATAGGTATGCTGCGAAATATCCTTATTTTAGATTAAAATCATCATAATGAAGAATTAATCATATGTAAGTCATTTCTAAAACAGCAGTCAGAACTATCCTGAATTAGTAAATAAAAATAGTTAAAAGTGAAAAATAAATTTACTCAGCAGATGGGAAGATGGTGACATATCAGTTTGGCTACTGTTTCCAAAATAGAGGGTGCAGTTCTAAAACAGTGTACGTAATTATATATTTTTAATAAGTATCTTGCTGACAGAGTGTGCTTTTGGTTTTCCATCCCAAAAGTGCTTTTGGTTATAACAAGTATTTTTGATTAGTCAGATTTCTGTTACAGGCCTAAAATATTACAGGAGATTTATTGTGATCAAAGCCCTGTAAATTGCATTGCATGGGAACAGCAGCATCACTGTGAGTACCAGCTTGATTTTTATTTTGGGATGTATGCTACTTTGTGTAATAATACTGGAAGCTGGGTATTGCAGTGGATTCCTGTGATTTGAACTTGTCTGCAAGCTGAGAGTTGCTTTCCTCCCGTGTCAGAGAAATACTTAGGAGTCACAGATAGGATGTATTGGAAGTTGTCCACAGCCACTGTACTTTTAGAAACAGGGCATGCTGAGCAAACACTCGTCTGAATCTGTTGTGGACTCTGGAATCCATGCAGGACTGGCCAAAGGAGAAACCCAACTGAACAATGAAGCATTGCCAGCTTAGTGGTGAAGTAACTACATGTTTGGCAGTGTGTTGGTTTTGGGGAGTTTCTTTGTTTTTTATATTTAAGTCTGTTCTCAAGATTGCAGTTGGACTAGATGATTATTATAGGTCCCTTCCAACTAAACCATTCTATTCTAAGGTCATATATGTGAAGACATTCATAGAGTACAACCTTTTGGTGGCTTTTCTTCTAGAAATCCAGAAGTGCAGCCAATGAACACATTTATTTCATTTGTATAAATTGCTGAACACTAGTACCAGGGGAAATCATTGAAGATGTGTTCTAAATTCCTGTTTTCAAAAATGCTAGAACTTTTTCATATAGACATACTAGTAGACATTGAATCAAGAGCTTTCACCGTTTATTGTATTTTCTTTCTAATGTTGTCAGGAAAATAAAAAGGTGAAAACGTTATGTAGTGTGGCGATCACAAGTGCTTTTTTTCTCTTGCATACGAGATCTTACTTTAATGGTGTGGTGCTGATGGGTGTGTGAAGGTCCCAAGTCCTTCCCATTTTCCTTTTTTCTTCAGTAGAGCAAGATTAAAAATATCTTTGAGTTGCAAACAATATTTTCAAAAGCAAGTGTGAAAGATTGATCCCATGCTTACAGAGGTTGTGATATATCTGTTTGATACTGTGCTAAAACATTTGGGTTATGAATCATGGATGGTGTTTAATTTGGTTTTCTGCTAGCAGAAAAGTGGGGAGTGATGCCCCTTGTGAAAAGAGCCACCTTAGGGATGTGAGAGCTAATATCTGGTACCCTGACAATTTCTTCTCTGTTGTTTACGTCTGGAAATAATTTTATAGATAAACAGTGTTGTCTTTATGTCTTAAATGTCTTAAAGCTAAATAACCATTGGAGGAGAATGTCCAGATTTGTCAGCATCTGTGGCGACTCTTACTTGTGCTGAGAACCTGGAGTGTTCTAGAAACTGTGCTTTCTGGGCCTGCTGGTGCTTTACGGCATGGGTTGGCTGCCTATGACAGGCTTAATTCCAGGATGTAATTACTACTTTTAATTTTGCCACCGTTCATGCCTTTTGTATTTTCTGCTAGTTAGAAGAAAATGGTTTCTTTTTGGAAAACCTTTCAACATACCAGTTTATAGATGTCAGCACTACCATTCTGAAAAACTGCACTGAATGGTGTGACATGTGAGGTGGTCTAGCTTCTGAGTGTATGCAGTGTCTCAGCTAACAGTTTTGACCAGGTAATGCCTTCAGCGCCAGGTACTACAAAAAATTAGCCCGAAACAAGGAGTCAAAATGGAAGTGCTGTCGTGAGACTATCCCATCCTCACCCCGGTCATGCCTCTCAAATTAGTTCACCTATCTGAATTCCTAAAGGCCAGCTGTTACAAATCTGTGTACTTTATGACAGGGACATCCATAGCAAAGTTAAATTGTGGGCAGATTTTTGGTTCCTCAAGAAACTGTTTCTGAAATGATTTATCTTCAGATTGCTGCAGCAAATAGCCGAAATATGGATTCCTACCCTGTTTTGAGATCATAGTGACCTTAACGACCTTAATATTTGCAATCCCCTCACTGCAAATACTTCTTCTCGTCCAAGGTGTATCCCCTGATATTTGAACATTGTTTTGGAGCTGGAATCCACTATTTTGAGTATTGGCTGCTTCCTTCACAACTGTGGCCTTTGCAGAAACAGAGCAGTTATTTGTCAGACTTCAGTTATGAACACATTTGCAAGAGAGGAGGACATTATTAAACTGATGTTTAGAAAATATTAGTTTTGGTGTGTTTAGAACAATGCAGAAATAACTCCTATTTACATTTCCCATAGGAACTCCCATTCTGATTAAAGAATTTCTTCAGACCTGTTAGGAAGATGATTTAGATATTAAAAGATCCTAAAATAAAATAATCTAAATAAAATACAATATTAAAAGA
>NW_010238582.1:0-582 GCF_000690775.1 Eurypyga helias | reverse complement strand
TGCGCCGGGGCGCGGGTCTGCTCTTCCCTTGGATGCGAGAGCTGCTGCTCCTCACCCGGCTTCAACGTGCTTTTCCGTTGGTGTAAGTAACATCTGACTGAATTCGTGGCTGATTAGCGTCGAGCACCCGTTTACACAACAAGAAATTATGTTTCGTTCAGTTCATTAGCATGACTGGTGTTTGGTTTATGAGCGTATCACTAATGGTAATGACCAGAGTTGATTGATTTCTAATGTGAATATAATTACACAATGTAGGGGAATTAAGGGAAAGAAACCCCCACGTTTTTAATTGTTGGGTTTTTAGGGAGCGCATGTGGGGGCGAGGGGATGGAAAGGAAGCAACTCGCTTCTGCACGAACGATGCGAATGTAAAGATGAACAACTCCAGCAGGAGCTCGGTCCGGAAGAGCAACTCAGCTGCAGTTAACGCTGGGAATAGTTAATGCACGCTCCACATTGCAGAACGTAATTTCCCCACTTCTACCCCCCAGGTGCAGCCCAGAGCCCAGTACGCTTGCTTGGAAGGGACCGTTCCTGAGGAGCCGGCAGCGGCTGGCTTCGAGCGCGCCCGGGCATTCG
>NW_010238581.1:6802-9650 GCF_000690775.1 Eurypyga helias | reverse complement strand
AACCGACTGCCTCACTGCATCTCACAACATGTGTCTTTGAATAAGAAGTTTCCATATGATCAGAACTTAGAAGTGAAAAGACATCCCGTCTTACTCAAAAACATTGTCTACTGTAGAACAAGTTTATGCAGTATTTTGTGAAAGCAAGAACATATAAAATCTTAATCTTATTACAATAGAGAACAGTAATGTGAAAAATTAATGTTCGACTACATGAAGCTGTTGTACTACATAAGGAATATTATGACCTTAATTTGGACTAATATATTAAGTTATAATGAGTTATTTTACTAAAGCTTATTAAAGTAGATTTCTTTTTTGTATGACAAAAATACATTAGAAATCTTTTACTCTCTCATTAGAAAAACTAACACCCTGTTGTGTTACCAAACAAAAAAGTTTTCAGTTGTACAAAACTTATAAGCACATGTACCTGACCACTCACCCACACATATACATACAATCGTTCTGTAGCTTGGTATTTGTGTATCAGGATATACAATTATTTTGCATGCTTTTTTTCTTTTTTTTATTTATTTTTTTTTTTTTTTTACAAAAGAATTTTATTTACTTTTTAATAAAGCTGGAACATTTTTCAAAAAAAAGACATTTTCAATCAAATAGATAAGTCTTTAAACGGGTCATTCTATACTCATTTCTATTCTAAACTTTTCAGTAATATCTTATAGATGACCTTAGAACTTACCTTGGTTACGTTCATCTCAAGTTATATTGCTTATCTTATCCAGCATTACTTAAGACTGTGACTTCAGAAGGCCATTGTTAGCAACCCAGGTTGATTCTCCAGATGATTAACATACATGGAAATTAAACTGCGGGTTCTTATAGTGTAGCACACTAGATAAAACACCTTTATTTCCTCTATGCATCAAATCTTGTCATATATTTTGCCTAGCTGCATAGCTGTTCAACTTTGTCACTGCAAATTTTGACAGTTATGCATTCTGAGAGAAGGCAAGCTGAAAGCATGGAAACTGCATATTTATTAAGCAACACACAGAATATTCTGGCTTTTTTTCCTGTTTTAATATTTAAACAACCTTTGATTTCTGACCTAGGGAAGCCACACCATAGCACAGAAGAAAGTGCAAATTCTGCTGAAGATCTGTTTATCTCGGTATTGTAATGCGCACAGTGTCTTATTTTACTTACCTTTTATTAAGTTATAATAACTGACACTCACTCGGATGTACAATTACCATAGCTCCCATTGCAGGTTGTCACTGTTTCATCAAGGAGACCCTCCCCAAGACTTTTATCTGTCACTATTCACTAGTTCCAAATCCTCAAGCTCTCCTTACTCAGAACTCAGTTTGTTGGGTGAGAACTACCAGCTGAGAGCTTGCAATTCTCAGTATTTTGTTTCAGAGTTCCAAGTGGGCAAATGATCACTTATTTCCAATAAGCTGCAATATACCTCAGAGCTCACTGCTGTCTGAATTGAATACTGTGAATGAGCTCTGAGATAACAGGAATAGCAGGGACTGGAAATCAACCATGTAGTTCCCCTTGACTGTATTGTGTAAAAAAAATAGAAAGCGCATGAACAACCCTCAAGATTACTAAAAAGTGAAAAAGAGATTTTAAAAAGAAAGGAAGGAAGAGAAAGAAGACAATTTTATGTCTTATAGATACAGAATCAGTATACTAAGTAGACTTTTAGCTTATAGAGTTTTCCAAGGTAACGGTAAAGACAACACTGGTAGATATGTTCACTTGTGCGTGCAGACACAGACATAGGAACATAACACCTTCTTTGTAGTCAGTGTTTTCTGTAAGAATTCACATATCAGTAAGTTTCAATCAGGGAAATAAAAAATACTTTCGTTGTAGAATTCCTATTGCATAGGAATGTGTTATGTCTCCTTTGGAGATAATACTGAACTTCATTGTGCAATTCAAATTATTTGTCCTTATAGGAGAATACTGAATAAACACAAGCTGTCATTATATTGGAATTAAAGCAGGTAAAATGAGGAAAAGAAAAAAAGATTTCTTTCTTTTAAGTTGCTCATCAAAGAAAATGTTGTTTAACAATTGAGAATTTTTGTATAATATCTTCCTACCTCAAAGGCTGCACAGTCAGAGGAACAACAGCCATTCCTCCTGCATGAACATGCAGAATTTATATTTGTATTAGGAGATTATATTTTTGTTTGTAGTCAAAACACTCTGAGACCTGTCTTCGAGGTCACCTCTTTTTACTCTGAGGATCCTGGTCTTGCATTGTGTATACTTGTCTTTTGTGTGAATTATGTAAGAGAAGACCCAAGCCCTCTTCGGGAAAGAACTAGAATATCAGCCTAACTTCTACAGTTAGTGGTAACTTCTATATTTCAATGATATTAACCCTAGCTGGAGGCAGGCTCCTTTCCAAAGCCAGATTATGGTTTCGTGGAAGAGTATTACTCGAGGCACCTCTTATCCTGTCTACCTACAGACTAACTTAAGCATGTTTTGCTCAGTGAGTTTTTGTCCTAGTAACTTTTGTGGGGACCATTCATAGGTAGCTATGTGTCCCACTACCTTCATCCACTATTTATTGAATTTAACATCCAATTGAAGTCTATGGACTTCACTGACTGCCTGCTGTTAACTAAACGGTCTGAGAGTCCTTAGGATAATTCTGTGTTTAGACATGGGGCCTCTGGCACACTATGTCCAGGTTGTGCCCAATCATGAAAATGTACCCTTTACCTTATTGAAATAGTTTTCAATTAGTCCTTTATAGTTTTTGGTTCAATAGATGTTGCAAAAAAATGTAAAAAGTAGATAGAAGAAAATTCTGAAAATTTATCTGTTCACAGGTAGTTCATGAAGTATAAAA
>NW_010238581.1:5521-6771 GCF_000690775.1 Eurypyga helias | reverse complement strand
GCCTGGGACCGCAGCAGGAAGGTATGTAGTATTTCCATTTCTGCTATTCCACTGAGGTGTTTCTTAAGTAGGGACAATTTTATATTTGCTCCATAAGTTTATTACTATGGGGGACTAGCCATACACAGTTTCTGAGGCATTGTCTCTGGTCAGTCAGCAAACAACTTGTAAATGATGAGTCACCAAATAAAGGATCAAGACAAATATATGGCCACTGGAGTTTTTTGGAAAGTAAGAGATGTTCAGAAGCATGTAAGGACTGGACACTAATCCATACCCAAATTCTCAAAATATCTTCCAGTGTTCCCAGCCTCAAAAGGAAGTCAAATATGTGAATACCATTCTTTTCCTCCTCTGCGCAAAAGACTTTATTAGTACATAATTACCTTCGTTGGCTGGTCAGCTGGTATAACAATTTTTTCTCCGTCTTCCTCTTTTCCACTATAACTTCAAAATATACTTTTTTCTTATTGTCACTACTCCACTTCTAAGTCCTCCAGAATAAGCAAAATTTCTTAGGTGAGTCCTGTAGATCAAACAATGTCTCTGCAGGTAGTAGGAGGGGAATGTTCTACACCTTTCCCAGTAATTAATATTATGTCTGACCTCTTATAACTTAGGAAAACTTTTGTGTACTTTAACTCTTCTTGTGGCTGTGAAAAGATATTTATAATACTAATTATAAATATCTGTAACTTCAAATTTTTGAACCTAAGTGTGTTTTCTCTCACCGCAGTGTGTTAATAAGAAAGACTATACTCACCCGCCTACTCCAGTAGCTGAGTCCTAATCATCAGTGGTGTTTAGCTGCAGAAGACTCTATGTGGCTAGCATATGATAATATTCTCTTAGTACTGCCTCTAAGCCTTCAACAGCCTGTGACATTGGGTCTTCTTGAGCTAGAAGTGGTATTTTTGTGTTTAAAAATAGCATAAAATCTGTGTTGGTTTTTTGGTTGTTGGTTTGTTGGGGTTTTTTTTGGTGGTACTTCCATACATTGCTGTAGGAGGGGAAAAAACCTGAGGCCTAAAACCTTGCAAATGTAGTCATATTTGTATTTATCCCAAGCTGACAACCTGGCATTTACTGAGTTTTCTCGGGAATCTAATTGCATAAGTTTTAGTCTACAATACACACATGATTTGCTTAAGACATGGAGGTTATAAAAGAGCTAATAGGATTGCAACAAAGACCAGAGTGGGAAAAGCAGGGAGTGAAGATTGAGTACAATGCTGAGTGGCAGGAAATAT
>NW_010238581.1:2370-5466 GCF_000690775.1 Eurypyga helias | reverse complement strand
TGGAACCTAAGAAACTTCTTCTCCTACCCATATCACCACTACAGGGGACAGCTGCTGCAGCAAGCAAGAAGGCCCAAAGTTAACATGTGACACACTGAACTGTCTTTCTATGAATTTGCAATGTATATATACCTTTTATTCTCACACCAAATAATATTTACTTCTAGGTATTGTATGCCTGTATATCTACACAGAGCAAACATTACTACACAAACATAAAACTGGTAGTTCTTGGTCCTTTAAGACATTTCCTAGAAATACGTAACTCTACTTAGAGACTGAATTCCTGCCCATTTAAGCAAGAAAAATGTTTTGAGCACTTCCCTTCCAGGCACATGTGAATCTTCTATCTGTTTGAAATGGTCATTAATATTTGAAAACTGACCCTTCTTTTTTTACATCCTCTTGACATCAACAGAGGTACAGACCACAAAGCAGTGGAAAGTAAGATGATAACCAGAAGCAGCTAAACTAAATGAAATTCAGATTGCTGCCAGTTTTTCTGTCTCAGATTCAATACAATGTTTGACATGCAAAATGAGGGTCAGCTGTCAGGTATAGCAAATCTGCACCTGTTTGGAGCTAGTGGAAATTGTCCAAACTGCTTTATTTCCCTGTCTATTTTTCTTGATGATATCAAAACTGAGGGGTTTAGATTACACACATCATGAAGAAACTGAAGTTTTGTAATCTCTTCAGTGAAGTAGCATAAAGAACGATGCAGTACTTTTACCGCAATTTTACTGCAGTATTTTCCTACTGCAAAGAGCAGAATGGTATGCAGCACTCAGTATTTTTCTTCTTCTTAAAGAATGTAATTCTTTGTTACAACAGCAGTTTCTAACAGTCCTAAATGATCACACACACACACACACAAAAAGCTCTGTTAGTTCAGCCAGCGAACTGATAGAAAAGCTTCTGAGCAGAGTACTGAGTTACTCCAGCACAGTATAATAAAAATATTTTAACAGACATTTTACTTGCTACTGCACATAGTATTTTAAGTAACGTGACTTCATGCACAAAATTTCTTAAGTACATTCAAGCCTATAGTTGCAAAGAAATTTTGTATGCAAGCTGAAGAATCTGATCTTGAACCGCTTTCTAATTTGATTGGATGTTTTATCACTTGTTCTGTAACATTGCTGGAATCTTTTGCCAAAAAATTTTCTCATCTCAATGAAAATTTGTACCCTGGCTTTATTAATGAAATGGAATTTAAATTAGCATGCAAGCAAAACCCCCAAATTCATGGATACATTAACATTTTAATGAAGACGTTTGTTGATTTTCAGTGTTCTAATATTATTTATCTGAAAAAATGAGCCATAACTTTGAAAGGAAACAGTTTTTTTTAAATTGAAAAATAAAAAATGGAAGAAAAAAATCTGTATAAAAATATTTCTCTGTCTATGTAAAAATTCCATTACAGTTTCAAGACACTTTTTTCAAAATGCAGAATCGTTCACGCTGCCATCAGAGTCAAGATACTCCAAAATAACTCACTAATTTTATAAAAGTTAGTTTCAGTGATATTCCTGTTGTCAGGCCAGTTGCTGAAATAATACTGTGTATTATTTTAATTCTTATCCTGCCACACATTGTTTGAACTGTAACAGCTGCTAAACAGTGTTCCACAAAAAGAAATCATGGTTTCACATAAGAGAGTTGCCTTAATCAATATCATTGATAAATATATGTGAAAAAGTAGAGAAAAGGCTGCAGGTCAAATGGATCCCAGCATCTAAACCTAAAGAAAGTGATGCTTTAACATCCTTGTACAATGCTGTAGTGGCTGAAGAAGCAAAATAAATGGCATAAAAATGTTTTGCCTTCTTTATTCATGATTTCTGAGATGGACTGTTGTCCAGTAGACTGGTCACAAAAAAAGTTTTCTTGACTTCCACCTCGGATTCAATAGCAACTTGACCTTCAAATCACTTAGTCTCTATATGTGCCAGTTTTCCCTGTTGGCAAACATTATCTCACTACGGTTTATGAGAATTAATATAAAATAATATGAAAATGACCATGACATAACAGAAAAAGAAGAGTTAAAGTGGAAAATACCTTAACTGACCATCTAGTTTTGAAGTCAGACTCAGCTGTGGTTACATGCTGAGGAATACATGTTCGTCTATGCGGCTCTTAAAAACACATAATAATGGTGATGTTTCAATCTCCCTGGGCAACCTACTCATCAGAAAAATGTATGTAGAGCTCTGGCTAGGAAAAGCAATGAAGGTTGCTTCTAGAAGCAAAAGAGCTTCTTCTAAGCGTATATCCTATGTAAAAATTTCACTCCCTTCCAAGCCTCTTGAGTGAAGCTGGCAGAATGTATTGGATGATATGTTTCATCTAGAAATCTCAGTTTATCTGCATGCCAGCATGTGAAATTCAGGACACCTGTGGACCAGAGGTCAGAGTCAGCTATCTTTTAATGCACCCATACTTTGAATTTTATGACAGCCCTCTGTCCTGTGTAATCACTTTCAGTAACAGGGGTGGACATCAACATTAAGAGCCATGAAGGATAACCCTTGAAATAGTGTCTTTTGGCAAATATTCCATGCTAGAAGAATGTATGGGTAAATTCAGTCTGCTTATTTAAGCTCGTATTTTCTTTTTTCTTAAGTACGTACCCATCTATGTCTATGCACAAATACAAATTTGTGCATAGTGCCTTTTTTGCACTTTCTTTTTTTGAAATGTCCAAGAATCCACTCACAAAAAATGTCACCTTCTACAGAATTCACCATCGACTTTATACCCATAGACCTGTAAGTCTTTGATTTGAGAATCAGTTGGATGTACCGTGTAGTAAAAGAATCAGTAAAAAAAGTTCAGCCCAGGTAGTATTGGACAAAAAGATATACTAGTCTGGTTTGATAACCAACGTGGATAAAATCTTGGATTTAAAAGGAAGATCAAATAGCATGATGAATGCATATATACACAGATAGAAAAAAATATCATATATAGCATATTATTATTAAAATAATTTTTTCAAAGAAAAAGAAATTGTGAACAGCAAGTGAAAACAGTGCTGCTCTGAGAAACTAGTTGTGATTTTATATATATGTGTATATGCAAAAA
>NW_010238581.1:0-2327 GCF_000690775.1 Eurypyga helias | reverse complement strand
AAGAGAAAGAAGTCAGGCCTTTTAGAATCCTTAAAGAAAAACTGGTCAAATTGCTTGTAAGTTAAAAGCTAACTTTTCTAGTACAACTTTTAGTTATTCTACTTTGTGAGTGATACTGAGTACCAAAAAATAGAATCACAGAATCATAGAATGGTTAGGGTTGGAAGGGACCCTAAAGATCATCTAGTTCCAACCCCCCTGCCATGGGCAGGGACACCTTCCACTAGACCAGGTTGCTCAAAGCCACATCCAGCCTGGCCTTGAAGACATCCAGGGATGGGGCATCCACAGCTTCTCTGGGCAACCTGTTCCAGTGCCACACCACCCTCTCCGTGAAGAATTTCTTCCTGATATCTAATCTAAACCTCCCTGTTTTCAATTTGTGCCCGTTACCCCTTGTCCTGTCACTACGGGCTCTTGTAAAAAGTCCTCTCCCAGCATCCTTGTAGGCCCCCTTCAGATACTGGAAAGCTGCAATGAGGTCTCCTCGGAGCCTCCTCTTCTCCAGGCTGAACAAGCCCAATTGTTGCAGCCTTTCATCATAGGAGAGGTGCTCCAGCCCTCTGATCATCTTTGTGGCCCTCCTCTGGACTCACTCCAAGTGGTCAATATCCTTCTGATATTGAGGGTTCCACAACTGGATGCAGTACTCCAGGTGGATTCTCACCAGATAAGAGTACAGGGGCAAAATCCCCTCCCTTGACCTGCTGGCCACAAAAATAAAAAGACCAAGGACTTATAATTCTCTTTCTTATTCCTTCTTACCACAGGCAAGTAGGCATTAGTTCTTCTTTCATGGGATGTTCCCACACTTTCAATGGCCTTAAATATAAGCATGAATGAGCTACTATAATTTGCATTTTTTTATAGCCTTCTATATTGTGTTATGTATAATGTCACTTTTTATTTACCTGCATTCCATTTTGATCACAGCTATGAAACGGGGTTCTTGAATGTCAGTAATAATTCATACCACAAAGAATATATAATGAAGGGCAAAGCTTACAAAAAGTAAATTAACTGAATTTAAATCCTATCAGGGACATGTAGAGGAAATGTTCTGCTATGAGTACGATAGTGAGTTATCTTCCTTTTGCATTTAACCTTAAACTGCAGACTCAGATGGGATAAACTATGTTCCATAATATATTGGGACATAAAAGGAGACATTCTTCAATCGAGTTTGACTACATTTATAGGAAAGGCAAATGCTTCAGTATCATTGTCTGCAATGTCAGAGAGATAGTCCACTGCAGGTACACAAAGGCAATCAACTCTGTAGCATAATTAAAGTGCAGTATGGTCTAAATAAATTATTCTGGCATTCAGCAGTGCCTGCAGTTTATGAGGACTGGGAGTTGGTTCAATGGCTTACTTTGGAGGTCAAGTAGAAAGTCATGTTGCTTCCTGCTGTGCCACTGTTTGCAGATGCTGGGTTTTGGCATCACTGGTCAAAGCACCTGGCTGTACCCTTGCATGTGTCTATATGCATGTCCCTGGTGTCCAGGATTGCCCTGCACTTCCAGCATCTTTCCTCCAAGCACAATCATCATCTTTTTCTTTCCACTCACCTTCTTTCTCAGACGCCTTTTTTCTTTAGGAAACTGTATTTTCCATTCTCTCTTCTTTCTGTGCCCTCAAACCCTCCGTTTTCCCAATCTAAACAGTCTATGTGCTTCAGCACATCAACTGTTGGTACAGTCTCTTGTCTCTTTATTAATGGGAAGATTCAGGGCATGCACTTTTACTTAGTCTGAGCATTATAAAAATTTGCAACCTGCCTGTACCAGTTGCAGGTAGCAAGCACTGGGCCGTTCAAGAGTTCAGTTTTGGACATTTCCACTCTCCCACAACACTACACAGGTTTTAGTCATCTCTTTGGCTTCACTAGGCATATTTTAGAGGCCTGTCATAATATTGCAACCTTAAGCACTCTCATTTGATTCTACTAGTGTATCTTTCCAAAATTCATTAAAAAAAATACCTGTAAATTGAAAAGCAAAGCAGAGTTAAAAATTTGATCATAGGATTACTGTAATATCATTTCTTCCCTTCCAGGGTCAAAGAGCTATGTTGGCCTTATTGTGGAACACAAAGATGTTCCACAATATCTTTATTGATATTTATCAATATCTTTATTGATAATCAATAAAGAATGATTATCAGTTGCTGATAATTTGTTTTTATAATTTTGACTAGTGAGAAACTAGGATTTCCTTTAAATTTTGTTCTTCTCAGGTGAGCTAGGAGGATTCCAATGTCCTGTCTTATTGACTAAGAAGAAACAAGTTACATATTGCAGATTGGCAATCCCAAGCACAAGTACA
>NW_010238580.1:1521-4674 GCF_000690775.1 Eurypyga helias | reverse complement strand
CATGTGCCTCCCCCTGCTGCCCCCCACCCCCCGCCTTTAATCAGTAACGCAGCAATAGCAGCTCTGAGCAGCCGTGTCCTTGCGGTTTATGTCATCCTTATCTCGCTCCCCGATAACCATCTCCACGTTTGTAACGGTCCCACCCCCACCGCGTCGCTCTGGTAATGAAATGGGGGAAAATGGGGGAAGCGTCACCTCTTCGGTAGAATCAGTGAGAGTTCAGCCTGGGTTGGACACTGGGCAGTAAAATTCTGTGAAGGGCTAGGGGAGAGGAGTGGGGAGCCTTGGGCAACGTGGTGCAGGCAGGGTGCTGAGCCAACTCCCTGGGCTTGGGATCAGGCAGGGATGTGTGCCGGGCATCTCTGCTTTGGGACATGCCGAAATACCGCGGGGCTCCTGGAGAAATGCAGCTGGTGAGTGAAAATGGCTGAGACCAGCCCAAAAAGGCTGGGTTTTATATTGTTCCAAGGTAAGACACCCTGCGTCACCCGGCAACTGCCCCGGGCACTCGGCATCTCCTTACAAACCGGTTGTGCACCCAGTTTCCCTGCAGATTTCCGTTATGGATCCCAAAGGCCTAGGATCCATTCCTCTCCACACTGCTGTCCCCGCACATCCCTGGAGCTCATGCTATATTCCAAACTGCTTTTCGGCACTAACCAAGTGTCTGTAGAACGGACCTTCCTCCACCACGAGCTACTCCCGCTGTTGTCAGCCTGTGGTGGGAAAGGAGAAAGGATGGAAGAAGGAAAAGCCCTGGCATGAGGTGCCTTTGTTCCGGGCAAGTTATGCGTGAAATCTTTTTGTCCTCCCTAAAGGAAGGCAAAAGTTGCAGTTGATTTGGGGAAAAGGGAGGCAAACAGCTCTCCCGGGGTGGAGATGCCGCGGCGGGCAGGCGAGGAGGGGAGTGGGTGGGCAGACCTCAGTGGGATACAGGTGCTGCGGATGTGCTGGTGTCCTTTCTCTTCTCTTCACCCTTCCCCTTTTCCCAGGAGAACTGAGGTCGGAAGGTATCTCTGGAGACCAGGCACCCCAAGCCTGTGCAAACCGTGCCACGCAGTGGGAGCTGGCAGCAGGACATGTTTTTTAGCTACTTAATTCCATCCCCTCCCATCATTCCTGGGAACTAGCAGCGCTCTTTTAGGGTGTGAACCATTACTTACAAATTAAGACTAATCATACTGTGAATTTTAGCTCCATCGGTTTGCAAAGCTCTCCTCACACATTTCATAGCTCCAGCGAAAATACATCTTTTTGCTGAATGAAAGACAAACTGCACCGTTTTACATCTTTGTGTATTGATTCCCTTTTCCTTCAGAACAGCCAACCGTGTTCAGCTCCCTCCATAGTCCCCTTTTTACTGGTTGGGGTGATCCTTGGCTTTAGGGGGGTGTGCCGGTGGCCGGGAGGCTTGGAACTTCCGTAACCCAGCAGGAACCTTGAGATTGGCAGCTCATCGAGTGGTTTATTGCAGTTAGGGGTGGATATAGATCCCGTGATGCTGGGGACTGTCGCTCCCGGCTTTCGAAGCCATGCTGGTGTCCGGGGAGGGGCAGGGCTGCGGGCTGGCACAGGGGCGTGCGGTGGGAGGGGGCATCTGCCGGCAGCTTTGGAGGGCTGAGCTGTGCCCATCATGTTGTCAGTTGTGGGCTCTGAGTAAACAGAAAAAAGATGAGACATTGACTGTCAGGGTTTTTTTTTCTCTGTCAAAACAGTGTTTTCAAAAATCAGGAGATACGGCCTGACTTTGACCTGTCCTTTCCAAACCTGCGCCCGATGATTACTGCGCTCCCCAATGTTGTATTACGCATGGCAGTGTCTAATTCTGGCGTCCTGCCCAATGGGTGTCAAAATCTCTCCAATAATCAACCCAGAAACATATAAATATCAGCCCCACGGGCACCTCCTGCTTTGGCATCCGCCGCGGGGGTCCCCGAGACCCCCGTCAAACCTGTCTCCCCGTGCCGCGGGGGATGCTGGGCTGTCCCGACACCCAGGCAGAACAGAGCCCGTGCTGCTGGCAGCAGCACTGGACACGGATGGTGGAGGCAGTGCCGGAGAGCCGGGCGTCCCGTCGCTGCTTCCAGCCCAACGAGCTTCGGCTGCGCAGCGGGAAGCAGCGTTCCCTGCCTGCATGGCTGCCCTTGCCAGAGGCTTTCCCTCCGCTCCTGGGGGGAGGAGGGAGGTTTCTTTGTTAGTTTTCCTCACTCTCCCTGCAGCCAGGACTCCTGGAAACAGGCAGCGGTGCCCGAGGGCTGGTGGGATGGGATGGCCCTGGGAGCTGACCTGCCCTGGCCGCATTCGCCCCAGGCTTTCCTGCTCCGCTTCCATCTTGTTTTGGCTGTGGCTCCACGGGGGATTTGAATTTTAATTCTTCTCCTCTTTTGTTGACCAGGGGTTCAGCTCTGCAGTTTCCTCCAGCACCCACATCCATCTCAGCCTGGGGAAAAGGTGGCAGGAGGACAGCCCCAGCTCCAGCCCGCACGACGTCTTCCCAGGCACGGCAGAGTGGCTGGACAGGGGTCCAGCGGGGAACTAAACCCGTCCTGGCCCCATCCCATGGGCTGAATTTTGCTCACAACCTTCTTTGTGATTTTCCTCCTCCCAGACAGGATTTTGGTTATTTAGAAGTGAAAAACCCAGCAGGACAATGTGGGATGTTTTTCCCCGAGTTTCTCAGGGTGCAGTTGGAAGGGTAAAGCAGAGGAAGTTGAATCCAGCTTTATCAGTGCAAGTGGATAACCCATGGGAAAAATGGGCTACCTGGGGGAAGCAAGATCCTGGCCAGGCTGCTTGCCTCTGCTGCCAGCACCCTCTGGCACTGGCACCGAGGGCAGAGGCTCCGGGCACCCTTCTTCAGCGGGAAGGTGAAGGAAAGGACTTTTTCCCCTCCCATCACTACCCCAAAAATTGGGTTATGGCGCAATAAATCCCTTGCGGGGCTGCTCTTGCTCCCCGAGCAGATGCCAGCCCAAATGTCCCTGTCCCTGCATCCTCCCCAGGCAGAAACAGCAGCTTTTAGGGATGGGGAGCTATGGGAAACCAGGAGGTGCCAGGTGGAGGTGGGAGCTGGGGCGGTGAGACAGGGGTTGCCTGCCGGGAGGGGTTCTGCTCCGTGTCTCTCATGGACGTGCCAGCCAGGCATGCCATCGG
>NW_010238580.1:1102-1324 GCF_000690775.1 Eurypyga helias | reverse complement strand
GGCACGGGGTCCCGGCAGCCCCCGCGTGGCAAGCTGGGGCTTGCGGCAGTGTGGGGCCGGGGATGGAACCCGAAGAAGGGTCCCCATGAGCCATACACCCCTCGTTTGGGAGGTGGCTGCTCCCCTCCCGTGCTTTGCCTCTCAACTGGAGACGGTGGCACATTCTCTGCCGTGACTGTTTCAGGGAGGCCCAGGCAGCTCGCCCCAAAGGGGGGCACACGG
>NW_010238580.1:0-1028 GCF_000690775.1 Eurypyga helias | reverse complement strand
AGTCCCAGGCAGCTCGCCCCAAAGCGGGGCACACAGCAGCACCCGGGGGTCTGTGCCTCCCCTCTGCACCGACAGCCCACAGGGGAGGGGTCACCTGCCCAGGGACCCTAAGAGCTGGTGAGTTTTATTGGCGCTGTGTGAGCCGGGGTTGATTCTAATGGGGTGTGTGTGAAGCCTCTGCAACGGAGGTCTCCATCCCCCATGCAAAATCCTGTGGAAATCCAAACATTTGGGAGCTTTTCTGAAAAGAGGGCTCTGCTCCCTTCTGACATGCTGGATCTTGGATAATGAGCTCAGCCGGACGCTTGTTGAGCTGATAAGTGTGCTTGAATCTGCGAATAGTCCCCGTATTTACCCACCCAGGAGGGAAAAAAATCACTTAGAGTGGGAGAGAACGCTGGCTGTTTGGGCTCGTTAGCACGAAGGGTAATTTGCACTCCTCAGTGCGGTGCCGAAGGAGGCGGGGGGAATTTGGGATAACCACTCTGCTTGCCGTGATGTGACAGCGGCGGTGCGGGGTGAGACCTGGGGAGTGAGTGAGCGAGCACGTTGGGATGTGCCGTGGGCACGGGGCTGAGCAAAGCACACGCTGTGTCGTCCGTGGAAATAACAGGAACTAATTAACAGGAAACAATGGAAAATAAAGGGAAATAATAGGAAATAATAAGGAAAAAACGGAGGCAGCTGAGTTTTACAGACCTTCAATGCACAAGAAAACATTTTATTTAAAAACAATGCATCAATATCGTGTTTTGGCACATGAGTCCATGTTGCAGGCACGTTCACACGGAAGAATCACATTGCTGAGCGACCCCACACGAACCGTCGCGCTGCTCCCCAGCAGCGACGCTGGCGATGAGGACGCGCCACGCGGTCACGAGAAGAGCCAGGGCCTCACTCGCTGGCGTGACCACGACGTGCTGCGCAGGGAACACATTCAGCCCGCGGGCCCCATCCGGGCCCGATCCCGGCTCGATCCCCAGTGTCCCTTTTCTTACAATGCGAGCAGCTTTGCCGTTCACCTGAGA
>NW_010238579.1:607-856 GCF_000690775.1 Eurypyga helias | reverse complement strand
TGGGGGGTACAGTGTCACTGTCACCTGGGGGGGACAAGCGGATGGGGGGTACAGTGTCACTGTCACCTGGGGGGGACAAGCGGAGACACCAAGGTTTGTCACCCAATGGGGGCTACAGCGTCTCTGTCACCCAGGGGGGAAACTGAGGCTGTGTCACCCGTTGGAGGGCTACAGTGTCACCGTCACCCATGGGGGACACTTGGGGACACTGAGGCTGGGTCACCTGATGGGGGGAGAGGGGCACTGCCA
>NW_010238579.1:0-258 GCF_000690775.1 Eurypyga helias | reverse complement strand
ACCGTCCCCCGTGGGGAACACTTGGGGACACCGAGGCTGTGTCACCCGATGGGGGGGTACGGTGTCACCATCAACCAGAGTCACACAGGCTGTGCCACCAGCTGGGGGGGTGACACAGGGTGACACCCCCCCTTGTCACCCCCAGAGCACCCCAAGCATCACCCGTCACTGGTTTGGCCCAAATGGGGTTTATTTCTCCTCAAAACGTTAGTTTGTCCCCAGAGTCGGGGGGACCCCCCCGGGGTCACCGTCCGCTGG
>NW_010238578.1:0-898 GCF_000690775.1 Eurypyga helias | reverse complement strand
CAAGGAGACCACGGCCTCGGGAAGGGCTTCCTGCCCATGCCCTCCGAAGGTGGGGATGGGGGGAGCACAGCGCCATCATCTCTGGTGGGTCTGAGCTGGCCTCCCCCAAAGCCGGTCGGAGGGGAGGGTCACCCTGGAGGGAGGGGACAGGATAGGATGTCCCCACGCTGCTCATGGAGGGTCTCGGGGGGAGCAGGTTTCTCCCAGAGCAGAACTGGCCCCACAATCCGTTTCTCTGCCCCACGCTGGCATTTCCTTTGCAGTTTGGGGGCTTGGAAGCCGTGATCACGGCTGTGATGGACGAGTACCCCCAAGTCCTGGCTGGGCGGCGGGAGCTCTTCGTCCTCGGCCTCATCACAGTCTGTTTCCTGGGCTCCTTGAGCACCCTCACCTACGTGAGTCCCAGCGGGCACCGCTCCAGTCCCGTCCCTGCTACACTCCCACTCATTTCTCCAGCAAGCCCTGGAGCGGGAATTGCCAAAGACCAGCTCCGTGTGCCTGCCGGCTCCACAGCCACCCTCCCCTCCCTTGTGCTCTTCCAGGGGGGAGCCTACGTGGTGAAGCTGCTGGAGGAGTTCGGTGCTGGCTGCTCGATCCTGGCAGTGGTGCTACTGGAAACGATAGCCGTCTCCTGGTTTTACGGTACGAAACTCCCTCTGTTAGGGAAAACGGCCCACAGGCTCCTACACGGGCGGCTGGGAATCTGCCTGTACCCACGTCGTCCGTGGGTGTCCAGCGCTGTGACGGCTCTCTCCTCCGGCAGGGATACAGAGGTTCTCCCACGACGTGAAAGCCATGCTGGGCTTCGCCCCGGGGATGTTCTGGAAGGTGTGCTGGGTGGCCATCAGCCCGGCCTTGCTGGCAGTGAGTACCTCCGGCCCCAGAGAGGCTGCTCTTC
>NW_010238577.1:0-291 GCF_000690775.1 Eurypyga helias | reverse complement strand
TGTGGGTGCTGGCCACATTAGCCGGAGCAGGTGTTGTGCTAGCCATCAGTATCATCTGTGTTTGCTTTGGTAAGAGTTCGGTACCATGTCTTCCAACACTTTGATCTATATCCTGGGATAACAACTTTGTGCAAACTAAGATTAAATCTGAAAATTCTGCTATTTGAATAACAGTGCATGAGTGAGCGAGACATAGCCTGGCTACGGAGTGGGTGTGGAGTTCCTATCCACGGTTCAGTGTTCTCCGCGAGGAGAGCGCCGGAGACGAACGAAGCGAATGACAACACCAGA
>NW_010238576.1:4084-4419 GCF_000690775.1 Eurypyga helias | reverse complement strand
ATGAGTGTCCTTTGGCATGGAGGTTTCCCACTGGAGCTGTGCGGTGCCGGTGAGCACCCAGCCCGAGCACCCAGCCCACCCTGCCCGACCACTGCAGCAGGGCAGGAGGACACAGCACAGGTGGGTGCAGACCCCCGCGTGAGGACATCCCCCAGCCACCGTCCCCCCAGGGCTGGCCACGCATGTTCAGTGGGCAGGAGGAGGGATGCAGGTGAACTTCCTTCCCTTCCACCTAGGGAAAAAGCCCCCGAAAGTGCCTGCGGACAGCGGAGGAGGCAGGAAGGAGTGTGCTGGGACTGGACAGCTGCCGGGAATGTCAATGAACACCCGTGAAT
>NW_010238576.1:1243-3999 GCF_000690775.1 Eurypyga helias | reverse complement strand
ATTCAACCCCCGCCGATCCCGGGACTCGCCTCTGCAAACAGAGCTGGTTGGGAACACCCGGGGAGAAACTGGGCTTGCGAGGAGCCCTGGCTGGCCCCTGCCCTGGCCGGCCCTGCCCAAAACCACGGCCCCACGGGAGCAGCCAGCAGAGCCAGCCGGGGCGGGCAGAGCTGCCGGTGTAGGGGGTGCAGGGCTGGGCTCTCCCCACAGGCTCCGGTAAAGCTCCATCCCGTTGGGCAGAAAGAAGAGCCATGGAAAGAGAAGAGATGCTCAGGAAGCAAACAAGGCGTGCTTCCTGCTCGCTTCCTGCATGCTTCCTGCTCACTTTCTGCTCACCCCGCCTGATGGGACGCTGCCATGGCGCTGGGGAGCAGAGGCAGACTTCCAGGGACAACCTCAGGGTGAAAAGCTCATCTTGGCCACCAGCCCTGGACAGGGAACGCTGCCCCGTGACCCACCACAGCTCCCTGGGCAAATGGCGATGCTGCCGGTCACCGTGGTTTATGGGCTCAGCCCTGCACCGACTTGACGCACGCTGCCAGATCCATGCCCTGAAAATCTGGTTTCACATGGATAAACAGCATTTCTTATTACAGCTGCTAATGTGACATCAGCACATTGCAACATAGATATTTCAACGATACAGGGTTCTCTTAATGAAAGGGCCTAACAAACTAATTTACTTTCCAACATTTGTACATGTCATATTTGCTCATTTATTCATGCAATAAATGAAATTAATGCTACTAAACATTTAGAAAATAACAAGTACACATAAGAATTGCACCAGTGTATTAAAAAGAAAGCCAAGCTTTGGTTTTTCCTGGCACAGAGGCTGCTGCAGGCACGCGCTGCCGGATGCTTCCTCCTCTGCCCGGGTGGCAACGCAGGCTGGAGGGGGGTGCAGCCGGGTACTGCCAGTCCCCCATTCCCAGGATGCTGACAGTTGTGACAACCACTGCATTTTTATTTTTATCATCCCGACAATCTTGCTGTTTAGATCAGCTTCTATTAAAAATAAATAATGCTTTTAAAACGAAGCTGGCACTGGGGCACCAAACTGTGACAAAGGCCAGGGAGGCGGTGCTGAGGGTGATGAATGTGATTTTTCCAGCAAAAATCTGTAGCAGATCTCCCACATCGAGGGCTCTGCTGGGGGGCACAGAAAGGACGAAGTCCCTCAGTGCCTCTTGCAGCCCGGTGGCTTGTCCATAGAGGGCACAGCCCACGCTCATGGAGATCTGACTGCGGCCTCATGCTCTCCCCAGGCCAGACTTCGGTGGGCACGTGTCAGGCAAAGGCGGAATGTTGAGGCATGGAGCCCTCCCAGCTCCTCTACAGGTCCTGGCTCTGTATCCATCCCTCCTTCAGCCGTTATCCCCCACGCCTCGCTCCAGCAGACCCGTCTGCCCGAGCCCAGCTGGGTAATGAACACTGCTCATTTGCAGTTAATCAGGACATACGAGGTACCCTGACAAGTGGCGTACGGGGTCCCCGGGGCTTCGGTAATGTCATATATCCATCTCTTCACCACGCTGCGCAGGCACGGAGTGGCCCGTGCTGGGCACATCTGCATCATATATGGAGGTTTCCCCCATATTGCAACCTCCAGGTGAAGCTGAGCGAGCCTCCAATGCCCTGGGAAAACTCCCAAAGGCTGTGCAAGGCCAGGCTTGCTTCCCCGGGGCAGACTCAGCCTGCTCAGGCATCCCAGGAGGGTGCACCCCATCCACCCTGGCGCAGACACGTTTTGCCGCACAGAGCACTGGTGCAATGATGTAGCTGCCTCCGTGTACAGACGTAGGGACCGGGCTGCTGCCCTGTTGTGACAACCCCAGTTGCAAAACCCCCGTAGCAAACAAGGCTTGCGGCTGCAGGGCTCTAGCCCTGCCTTGGAGCTTGTCCAAGCAGTGCTCAACGCCTAAGCTTTCCCCCACTTCCTGCTCACAGCGACCAGAGGGGAAAGCAATGAGCAAAGTCTTGGGCAAACGTTCTGGGAATCAAAAAATCTCACTCTCTGAGCACGGTTTGGCTTAACAGCTTGACAGGAGATGGTGTGCACTCAATGTACGGCTCGTGAGACAGAGATGCTGCCCCATGGAGCTTGCAGTTATCTGCTCTGTCCGGGAAGGGAGCAGGCGCTGCTGAACACTGCTTTGCTCCTTTCATCCTGGTCCCTCCCCTGCCTTCCCAGGCCACAGCATTTTCCAAACTCTGCTTTATCCCATCCCTGCCGCTTCCTTTCTAGCGCTAACAGCATCGCTAATAATAACAGCCCTAAATTCTCCTCTCCGGGCGCTTGGTCGGTGGCAATGGGTGCTGTGCAGCCTCGTTGCATCTCTGTCTCGGTTCGGCTGTGCGTGCGCCCTTAAATACATAAAATGCGTGGGCAACCGCTCATCACTCCCTCCTCCCCCAGTTGTGCAATTCGGGATGCAATATCCAACCGCCCCGCTCTTTGCTCATGGGAATATCATGCCTGTCCCTGTGGCAGGCAGAGTAGCTAGGTGGCTGTATTCCTTACCTCTCGAAGGAGCCGGGAGCGCGGAGCGAGCTGGAAATAGCCCTGGCTGACACAGATACCTGTGCAAAACAGCAGGGCCCTGCACTTGCCTCGGTAATTGCATACTGCATGGCGATGAGTCACCCGCAGCCCCGCTCCGGCGGGCGGCACGCGGCCTCCCTGCCTCCCGCTGCCGCGTGCGGGCTGGATTCGCCATGCTCAACGGGGCACCATTCGGCTGGGAAAGGGCGGC
>NW_010238576.1:911-1128 GCF_000690775.1 Eurypyga helias | reverse complement strand
TTCGGCTGGGAAAGGGCTGCACCCCCTCCCCGGGAAGGGGGGTCCAAAGCACAGGCAGTGAGCGGCAAAGAGAGCAGGGAAAGGACGGGAATGAGAGCATCTTGCAGCTTTCTAAGCTCTTGAGATGCTTTCAAGTGCCAGGAAGACTGTGTGAGCCATGATTTTGCTGCATTATTTCTGTCGCTAACCAGCTCTGCACGGGGAGCTCCCGCATGCA
>NW_010238576.1:0-817 GCF_000690775.1 Eurypyga helias | reverse complement strand
AGCCCCCCGGCTGACATCACCCACAAGGCACCAGCCCTCTGCACTTCCCAGGATGGGGATCCAGGGCCCCCCGTATCTCAGCCACCGGCACAACCGTAACCGAAGCAGCCGGAGAAGGAAGCGATGTGTCGGCTCACCCCGAGCTCCACGGCAAGAAGCCTCCATCCTCCTCCTCATCCTCCTCCCCATGGCGGGGGGGTCAGGGCCTGCCTCGCTGCAGGTGATTGCACTGTCAGGAGGAGATTAATAAATGATTAGCTGGAAAACTTCCACCGGAGAGCTTTGTTTCTCCTTCTCCAGTGGTGCTGCCTGTTCAGAGAGCGAAAACCAGGGGAGAGCGGCTATCTCCAGGGGAGAGGGCCTGGAGCGGCTGGCATTTTCCCAGCCAGGCGAGCTCCTCTGCAGCTGACTTCACATATCAAAGGGATGCGGAAGGGAGGAGGAGGAATGGGTAAAATCAATGAGAACCTATTTGGTGGGACAAAAGAGCGTGGTTTTATTTATAGTGCTGGCTGGAGCTGAAGTGTCTCCTGCCCAGGGACATGGTGCCGAGATGCTGAGGAACAGCAGAGCGGTGCCTGCATGGGACCAGGACATGTGCCAGCACCCGCTGCCTCAGCACCCTGGCCTCCAGCCCCGCCGAACCCACGGCCCCCTCCTTGACGCTCCCCAAAGGGCTGTGGGTGGCTCCGCTCGTGGGGCTGGCAGGGTGTCTTGAGTTTGTGCAGGGAGGCTATGGGAGGGAGGGGGGATACAGGGGTGGCTCCTGAGACGTTGCTAGAAGCTTCTCCAGATCCAGGTTGTACCCACCTCTGGC
>NW_010238575.1:0-7866 GCF_000690775.1 Eurypyga helias | reverse complement strand
ACCCAGGGATTCTATGATTCTATGCGTGCAACATGCGTGTCTCCGGGGCTCACTGCTGTGCACGTGAAGGTTCTGCCGTACCAAAGCTTCGCTTTGAGAAAGTCCCACAGGGCTGCGCCGTGTGCTCACACACTTCGACGGGAAGGGGAGAACCCAACAACTCTTCCAGTTCTTTTTTGTAGCACTGCCCTGGTCTTTTCATCAGTAAGAACAGAATAGCTGCGGAATGAGCGAACCCCACGTTCCCACACTGGGGTTCACACGCATTCATTTTCATAAGTCAAATTCTGTTTGTGTGAACACGTGTAGAAATCATAGAAGGATTTAGGGCCAATCCCAAGAAAACTGTAACCAAGATGAACAAAACTCATTATTTTTGAAAATTGCTGCGTTTTGGTCATTTAGCATGACCACGTGTATCCTTTCACACCATGTCTCTCTCTCACACTACCTTCTGAGGAAAGGATTCTGCACTGAGCTTGGAAGTATCAGAAATTTCCTCCTTCAGAGGTATCACAAATATCCTCCTCCAGAGGAGACCACGGAGATGCTCCGAGGGCTGGAGCCCCTCTGCCATGGGGACAGGCTGGGAGAGTTGGGGGGTTCAGCCTGGAGAAGGGAAGCTCCGGGGAGACCTTATTGCACCTTCCAGTGCCTGGGGGGGCTACAAGGAAGCTGGGGGGGACTTTTTCCAGTGGCCTGTAGTGACAGGACAAGGGGCAACGGGTTTAAATTGAAAGCAGGGAGATTGAGATGGGCCATCAGGAAGGAATTCTTCCCGCAGAGGGTGGGGAGGCACTGGGACAGGTTGCCCAGAGAAGCTGTGGATGCCCCATCCCTGGAAGTGTCCAAGGCCAGGCTGGATGAGGCTTGGAGCAACCTGGGCTATGGAAGGTGTCCCTGCCCATGGCAGGGGGGTTGGAACTGGATGGTATTTAAGGTCCCTTCCAACCCCAACCATTCCATGATTCTATGAAATTTACCTATTTTCACATTTCATTGTAATTTCTAAATTGCTTTGTATTCATGTAATTTTCTATTGAAATAAAACTGTCCTTCAGTCAAAAAGGGAAAAATTATACTGAAGAAAAGTGGCATTTTGGGACACACACGGTCACTGAATGTCTACACGTGTTCAAAAAAGAAGAGGTGAATCTTTGTGGTCTCTAATAAAAATACAAAGTTTTGAAGGCAAAATTATTCTTAAAACTGTAATAAAACACACCTCCTGATCCTCTTGGCTTTTGTATGAGCCTTTCACATCCTTGGAATATGAAGCTCACAGAAGCTGGTTTCAACCTAACGATACCAGAAACACAGCCTAGAACACAGCACTGCAAGACAAGGGTTTCCAAAGAATTATCCTCTGTTCTCAAAAAAAAAAAAAAAAAAAGATCTCAATACACTCAGGGTTTTACCGATGCAGGGAAAGCAGAGAGGCAGCTGCTGGTTTTCTTCCCCGTTTCTGCAGTGTCATGCAAACTTCAGCTCCTCCGATCTATCAGAAATATCTAACGGCCACAGTGCCGACCCCGACACCAGGCTCCCCGGCACCCCGGCGGAAGGGAGGGTCTCTGCCTTGAAGGTGTTCCCCAAATTAACGTTTTACATAGATAGAAAACTTGTTTGGAGACACCTAAAAAACAATTCTCGGATACACAAACCTGAAGAGGAAAGCAGCGCTCGAAAACCAAACAGAAGCAGGAGCTCCATAGCACTCACTCCTCCTTTCCAGAGTTAAAATTCCTCCTAAATGACATTTCCAGGGTGAGGCACGCCTAAGTACAACTGTCAAAGGACCAAGGGCTCAGCCGACAAGCCGTGAGATACAAAGTGTTTGCAAGATACATCCGCTGTTGAGATAATTAAAATCCAAATTAAACGTGCGCTATATCTGCATCTGCAAAGCATCAGTTCATCAAACACAATGAGTTAATCAGACTCCTTTTTCTGAGGGGAAAACGTAATCATGCTTCATCATCTTTTGCCTTGTCCTTCGACTCCCACAGACCTTCCAGACACAAACTAACTCCTCCTAAACTACTCGCACACTTGACCGCACATCGGAGTCCGGGACTCCGAGTTTTCTAGGCATTGCTGCAACATTAGTAGGAAATAGTTGTAGTAAATCCACTTTATAGGAGCTTTTGCTCTAGGTTAAGAAGTCAAACAATAATAACAAATCCAAGGGGACACCAAGCACGTTCCAGGGAGGAGATAATCCTCGGCATCCCATTTTTGCAATCAAGAGACAAGCCACTCGGCTGTTTAGCAAGACTGCTGCCAGTAAACCAGCCCGTCTCCAGATTCCTAACGGCAAACAGCAAGGAATACATTCTGCGGTGACCTCTGCAGATTTAGCAATTCTGCATTTATTTTTTTTTCTATTTTTAAAAGAAAAAAGAAGCTGTCGCTGGATGTAATTTGTAGGTATTGTAATTAATTTATTTTTAATCCCATGGAGAAATAATTTATGCTGCCTCGGCTGCTAGCTATTCAAGATATTGTGGTTACATTTTTGGTGTCTTTGGTACATTTTATTGTAACATTCTCAGGGCACTGCAGTCAATTACTACGTCTCACGCTGTTTTACTCGCTACGCAGCGTCATCCAAGCATTTTCTAGCAAGTCCTTGTGGGTAACTACGTCCTGTTCAAGAAACACATGTATGTCCATGCGCTGATAGGTATGAGATCAGCGTGAACATAGCCGTTGGGATTAATGCCTTTCTGGTTTGGCTTCTGCGGCCTCAAGCCTCTGAGCTCAAGCTGGGAGAGAGTTTAAAAAAGTACATTTTTTTTAAAATTAACCCGAGTACATTTGGAATGCAAAGGCCTAACTGACACTGGTCTGTCGTGCCTCCGAAGTGTTAAAAGTTGCCCCGACTTTTCACTGACTCCTCTCTCCCTTTTCCAGACCTCACCATCTCTTATTCAGCCCCACAGTTGTGCCAGCCCCCTCTCTTGGCCATCCCAGTTCTTCCCTTCATTGCTGCTGTTCCCATCGCGCACACGGGGGAAGTGGAGGGATAGTCCCAGCGGGAAGCACAAACCCAACGCAGAGGCAAAGGGAATGAGAGATGTGGGAATGTGGAAAAAAGCTGAAAGAACGTCTTTAGGGCAGGAGTTGGAAAGGGTAGAAGATAACAGCGCCCGATAAAGACGGAAAACGGCTGGAAATGAAGTTTGGCGGGTCTCAGCCTACCAGCTCGTGAAAGGCGGTTGAGTGCAAAGGAGCGCAAAGCCCAGCACTGAGGGAGGGGACGAGCCTCAGAGGCAAGAACTCAGCAGATGGTGAAGCCAATTAAAGAGCCTGCAGAGCCCTCATGCAGGAATCTACGGAACGGCTATGCCTTTCAATCACAGCTACGACAGAGACACGGGGTTTTCCCTTTCCAGTTGCATCCCTATGGCTGAGCAACAGTGTTCGCACAGGGAACCTGCCCTAACCCAGCGGAAGCTCTATCTAATATGCAGAAAAATGAATCCACCGTTGTTGCTCATTTGGCCTTTGTCATTTATGACTCTATTCCCTGTGTTAGAGAGATGGTATGTCCAGAACAACCTCCAAGAGAGGCTCCAGTACCGAGGCGCGGGCTGTTCCTAGAAGCCGTTGGCCTACATCACGTTTTGAAAGGAAATTTATGGCAGACAGTATATAGTCCTGACACCCCCCCCCCAAAGTAATGTAGCCTAACATGCACTGTATGCTTCTGTTTCTGAGCATATTTTTCCCTTGGGAAAATTCTGTAGATAGTTTCCGATTCTCTGTGAAATTGGGAAAACAACAATAGTTTGCACAAAGGGGAAAACAGGAATGACAGTGAAGAACAGTGAAACCTCACCAGTTTAGCACCTCAGTGCTGCTCATTCTCTGCTGATCCAAGGCAGTAAAGGGAATAAGAACAGAAAATAAATAATATTCCGCAGAAAGACATAAAACCGTAAGTCTTGCTGAAATCTGCATTTGCCCCGCCAGCCCCCCCAGCAAGCCGGGTCAGCTTGCTCTGCTCGAATGAGGGTTTTCATGAACGTGAACTGGAACTCGGCCTGACACAGGAGCGCGGGGTGTTCCCTTTGTGGGCAGAGCACTGTAACCGCCAGCTGAAACACATCAACGCTCCAGATAAGCCACGAACCATCGTATCCCTTGATTTATTGCCGATTAAAGACTCCCGCGTTGCTCCCATCCCTGAGAATTAACATAAATGAAAATGTTACGTTAACACAGCTCAGGAAAGCGCCTTAGCCTACCAAGCTGAGTGAGTAAACAGGTTGCTGGCTGATGGTCCTTTCATCAGCGAGTTCTCCGATTTCCACCGCGCGTATCGGCAGGGAGCTGGACGCAGGGCTCGGCGCTGTCACGGCTGCAACAGCCAAACTCTGCTCACAGTTTTCCTTTAAGCTGCATATCGTTGGTCCTTACTAAAACTATTCCCCGGTTGTAAACAAGACACTCAACTCGCCACTTGACATTCCCAAGATGTAGAAGGTGCTGCTGCTTTTGCCACGTTATAAATTCCACCAAAGCAACAGATTGTTTGAGAAAGAGAAGCGGAGGCTGTTCTTATGACGTGCAAAACTTCAGCACAAAGTCCTGTAATCTAAACAAATCAAGTACTAACCTAGTAAGAGAGTAACTTGAAAAAAATTATGAACATGTCGCATTTTAAGTGGCGCAAAATTATGAACATGTCATGTTTTAAGTGGCACAAAATTATGAACATGTCACGTTTTAAGTGGCTGAGACGTATGACACCACTGTTAAAAACCGCAGTGGCTTACCAAGGCTGTAACGGGAATTATGGCCAAAGATAAAGCATTATCACTAAATAGCTTCCTTTTTGGTTTCTTTTCTTCTTTTTACCTCAATTCGGTGTCAATTATGTTGCTTCAGGCAGGTGGCCGAAAGCAGCACCTCCAGCTGTTGGTAGCAAACCCGAGTCACTTCCTTGGACTGCATCAGCGTGAGACCGCGCAGGAGCCAGGGACGGAGTCCCAGGGAGAGAGGGTGGGATCAGCCCTTGCCGGGAGGTCAGGCGTTGCTCCCGGGGAGCCAAAGCCTCCGATTCTCCAGGGGTCCTTGCTCATGCTACAAACGGGACACCTTAACGTGTGTGCCACCTCCTCCACCGCTGCAGCCACTTGCAGTGTTGCCTGTCGTGAGCGGTGCCCTGTGATTTCACACCCGTAATCAGACATCAAACACCCCAGGTTGGTGATTAAGGGGCAAAGCTCGCCCAGGCAACCGGTGGGCAGCACAGCTTGTTTTCCAGGAACTGGGTGAATTACAATCATTCTCAGCATTGAGCTGAACACACACTGAGGCACTAAAGATGTTGTACACGGGGAAGTCTTAACACCTTTCCCTAAAAGGCAAAAATCACATACCATGCTTGGGGCCGTACAGCGCAGCCCCACAAGTACCCGCACTGAAACTCCTGAGGCCAAGATAACACCGGCCCGACATACTGGCTTTTTGTGAATACAAGAAAAAAACAAAAGAAAACGCAAGGAGAACATATAAGAAAGCATATCCCGCTCCTGTATTTCCTCAAGGTGATTTAACATCGTAATTATTACAACGTGCGCTAGGAAAGAGCGCAGTACTTCAGTAACATGAAACTTCAGCACAGCATCTGTTACTGAGCTGTGCTCAGAGGTAAGGAGAGGCGACCAGATTCTGGGTAAACTCTAAGACAATTGAGTGGCCGGGGAAAGCGAGCTTGGAGGAGCTTAAAAAAATAATTTCTCACGCGCAAAACCCAAAGCTGCCACCACTGTCACTACGCCTGCACACAAAGCCAAACGGTAACGTTCAGTTAGCAGGAAGCTGATGCGAAATGCTTCGGCAAATTCAGCGGATTGCTTGGATTTGCAGCTTCTCTGCTGCTTTAAGGCAGACATAGGCAAGATTCAGACCCTTCGGGCGCTGAGTATTTTGCCTTTTTAGTGCTGAGTATTGGCAGCTCCCTTGCTGCTAGTTTATTGCTTATGAAAAGCAGCTGTATTTGGAGGTACTAATATTGCCCAACAATAGAAAAATCTATATTTGCCGATGCAGTCAACCTCCTTCAACACCACAATGAGCAACATTCAGAGCAACCGAGCTGCGACTTGATCGGGAAGTAGAGGACTGATGGATTAAAATGCCACTTTATCGTTTACCACACGGATAGTTGCATGGAGACAGTTTTCTATCAGACTCCCAAGCAGGGCAGAGAGGAACTGAGACTGCATTAGCAAGTCAGGGTCTTCCTTTCACAAAGTTGCTACCACCTTTTCTTTCTTCCTTCCCCCTCAAACTTCACATTCAGGGTTCTTACTCCCTGCTCATCTCAACCGGACCTAACCAAACCAAACCAAGCTTCCACAACCCCCGGAGCCTGTTCTGGACAAGAAACCTGGAATCTATTTTCTGTCGTGCTAAGGAAGTGAACGTGCCTTGACCATCACCACTGAGGCAGCGTGCTTTCTTAGGCTCACTGTGGAGAAAGACAGCCGGGATGAAGGCGCTAGGTGTGACTCCTGAAACCCAATTTGCTTCACCGCTGTAATCACAGTTTTCACTTCATGCTCAAATTTTCCTCACCTATTCAAATTCAATTAATCCAAGAGTTAAGAAATTTCTTCCTTTGCTTCTAGCAGCCTTTTGAAGGAGTCAAAGACACGGTGAAGATGATATTTTTTCAGAGCAGTCTTTCTTCCACTGGTTATTAACCCTACAGAGAAAAACGAAAGGCTTAAAGCCTTCCAGCTCCCCCTCGCAGGGTTCTGAACACCAACTGGGAGACGACATTTTTCCACACAACCCCAGTGAAGCCAATTAATGACTTTCACACAGCAAAGCTTTGAAAACAACGCGAGGGGAGGACGAGCAGTTACCGCACGTAGCACGCAGACGGACAGACACCCGAGGAACGACGCGACGTCCTACCTCTCCTTGGCGGTGATAGTGCTTGGGAGGTTTCCCCATCTGCTCTAGCATTTTGCCCTTCTTGCTGCTCGCGAGCGTCAGTCCCTGGTGGGTGCCTGCAGATCTGTTGGTTGCCTGAGTTGGAGCCTCCCCCATCAGGGTGGACTTGATGGAGTTCACCTTGGAGCTGGAGCTGTCTAGCTGGGAGCTCTCCACGATCAGGACCGCGGCTAGTAAGAGGAGACAGCAGGAGCACTTATTCCACATCAGCACGATCATCTCCCCTCCCCCCGAAAGGACTAGCTTTATTTTTTTTTTTTTAAGGAAAAGAAAACAAAAGAGAGGGAAAAAAATGAAGTATTTCTTTAAAAATATCTCCCAAAGTTGTTAGCAAAGCAATGGGTTCAACGCCACACGCTCAAGGAAACTGCTGTTCTGAGAGACGCGGGAGAAAAATCCTAAAAAGAGAGAATCCCTTAGGAAAAAAAACTCAAGTCTACAGGCACTGAGCAACTATCGTGCTGTGAAGTGACGGCTTTTTCCTCCAGGTGCTCCAGAAGTCCCGGCGAGGCTTTGGCGACCGAGCGCGGTCCGAGGCATTGGCGAGGGGCTGCTCCCCACCAGCTGACGCTCCGTCCTGCTCTGCCTGCACAAGCCAGCGGGAGGAAACTCAAACCAGATCCAACCCAAGCAGCACCGGCAAGAGCTGGGCTTAGTTTTCTCTCACTCTCACCCCCCTCCTCGCTTTACTTTTTATTCCCCTCCTCCTTTCGCTGTCTGCGGCCGCAGCCCCTCTGCTCTGCCTGCACAAGCCAGCGGGAGGAAACTCAAACCAGATCCAACCCAAGCAGCACCGGCAAGAGCTGGGCTTAGTTTTCTCTCACTCTCACCCCCCTCCTCGCTTTACTTTTTATTCCCCTCCTCCTTTCGCTGTCTGCGGCCGCAGCCCCT
>NW_010238574.1:0-2152 GCF_000690775.1 Eurypyga helias | reverse complement strand
AGCGCGGGGTCACGCTTTGCACGTGTTTTAGCTGAGGGGCAAGTTCCCCCCGCTGCCGAGTCCCACTTCCCCCCTGCCCAGGGACGTACCCATGTTTCCTAACTTCTTGCAGCAGCCAGCGGAAAGCTTGAAACTGTCACTATCCTCCTTTTTCTCCATCCCCTCAACCTGTATCCAGAAAAGCAGCCTGGAAGCCTGCCTGCCGTTTTACCCAGAGGCTCGGAAGGGTGAGGAGACTGGGGGGAAGACAAAGTTACTGCTGGAAAGTCAAACCAGGCGGAGTCAGTGCCTGCTGGTTTGGTTTCTGATCCCTGCCACCGTGGCCGCTGCCTTGGGTAGCTGGTTCTGTGCTGGGGGACCGGCACACGGAGAGGCCCTGCGAGAGGAGGAAGCTTGGATCGGCACCACGCGCCTGGAGAGCCTTTCGCAGAGAGAGCACGTCAGGAGGAGGCAGGAGAGAGCAGACTAAGCCGAGGGTGAGATGCCTGCGGCATCCCTCCTGACAGCACAAGGAAGGAGACTGAGAAGAAGATCTCTTAGCAGCACCCCTCCAGCTGGAGAAGGGATGGAGAGCTGTAGGGCCGGACCAGGAGGTACAGGACCATAGTGAGAAGTTAACAGCCCAGGCTCCGAGGCCGATGCTCCATGTCTGGAAGTTGTCTCCTACCCCGTAACTCCTACCTCTCCAAACGGAGCATGCCTACTCAAGAGGATTCAGCTGATGCCTTCGTGGTACTGAGAGAACAACACGACCAGCAAACCAGCCACAAACCTCATTTTCTACCCTCACACCGGAGATGCAGAGGCACCCAAGCTGCGAGGACGAAGAGGTGGGGAGCAATTCCAAAGACAGCACTGACACACACTAGATTGGAGGGAGGACCTGGGGCTTTGGGTTAGTGAAATACAGAAAGAGCAGCTTGTCTTACCTTGCCGGAGGATTTGCCCCTTCAAGCTTGGCGCCGTGGGAACGGCTGCACTCCCGGGAGCAGCCCACAGGCACAGCCTCTGCAGGAAGCCCAGCTGAAAGCCTTTGCCTGGTCCCAGTGATGCTGCAGCAATCGGGGCTCCCCCCAGTCAGCTGTGGGTGCTTGGGGGTCTAGGGGCACGCTGCTTCCAGCCTGGACGTGATGCTGAGGGCAGGACAAGGCCCCGCTCGGTTTCAACTACACATCCTTGACAATAAAACCTTATTGGGCTCCTCAGCGAACACGAAATATTCTGCAGTTTATGGGATTCCATGCTACAATTGCACATATTCATTTAAGAACATATTGACCTTCCAATTAACTGTTTAGTCTATTAGAGGTGGATATCGCAGGTGAAGAAGATTCCCGACACCCAAGTGTCCCCCATCACCGACGACACAGCAACTCGCACGTTTCCGATAGCAAAGGACGTCAGCAGTCCTTTTTTATGTTAAAAACCAGCAGGATGTTGGTGCTGAGCCCAGAGGAGCCGGAGCTGGCAGCCAGGCTGAGCAGGGCATGAGGGGCTGCAAGCCCCCAGCGTGGGCAGAGAGGGGGGTGGTTGGGAGGGTTTTTAAACTGCAGCCCGTTCCCCACGTGTCGTCGTTTACAAGCAGCAGCGGAGAACGCAACACAACCAGAGAAACCCCAGATTTTGCAAAATAAGTGTATTTTAAAAGTTGAACCAAGTGCGGTTTGCATGTATTGCATGAATCACATGCAGGGAAATGCTATAAAAGATAAAAATATCTGTGCGTGTGCTTTATAAATCCAAGCATTCATATACAATTTATAAAATTTTCGTTGCACAAATTCGCTGCGATTCAGAAGAGAAATTTTACAGATGAAACTGCATGGATGTCCCAGTCAGACCGTGCCTTCCTTGGGACCAACCGGCGTCACCCCACGGGTTCGACACTCAGCCTGCCGTCAGGTTGGTTTCCCAGTTTCGGTCACGCCCAGCGTGACGTGGGCCCTCCACAGGGCTCCAGCTCCGCCCTGCAGCTGTACGGCGTGAGGCGTCCTTGGCCGAGGGGGTGTCAGGGCGGTGGGAGGGCGGGAGGCTGAGGACGGGGCTCTGGGGCTTTGGTGGCCCAAGCCCAGCGCCCGCCAAAGGGCACGCGCCCTGCTGCGAGACCGGCTGAAGCCGTTTGTGTGCACACGTCAAGTCCACACGGATTTAG
>NW_010238573.1:0-2026 GCF_000690775.1 Eurypyga helias | reverse complement strand
TCTGCCCTGAGCATGACATACTGTGAATGAAATTCTCCCTTGGTCCGTTGGGGTCAGGTGCCTGAGCTGTGTGTCCCCTACACTGCCTGTAGCGAGACAGCGAGAGCTGGGAACGCAGCTGCAGGGTCAGAAGCAGAGAAAGACCTTGAATCTGGTGCAGGCATTGCCCAGCGCCAGCTGAGACCTGATCAGTGCTGCTCTCTGCAGCCAGGAACAGCTTCCTAGCAGCCACAGTAAAGAGAGTTAACACTTTCCTGGCTGAATCCAGCACAAGCAGCTTTCTTAAAAGATCTTTTTTCTTCCACTGAAGCTCATCACTCTGCGTTCCCTGTAGGGACAATTTCCAGTAACTCGGAGAAAGCTGGAGAGACTGAAGTATAAAGAAATTTCTTTTCTCACAAGCAGAAGAACTCCATGCCAGAAATCAGCATTAAACTGGACCCTTCTGCTGCAAATACTCTATGAATACTGTTGCTCGAGCACAGAAGCAGGGAAAACCATTCATGGTATTCTCCTAACCACCCCCATCTCCCCAGAGTGCTGCCAACACGAGCCACTAGTACCACAGAATCATAGAACCATAGAATCGTTTGGGTTGGAGGGGACCTTAAAGACCATACCTGCTCTGAAAAGAGGAATGGAAGCATCGTTCAGCCAGGGATGCCACAGTTCAGCTGTTCGGTTGTAAATCCTGTGCTCCTTCGCTGGAAACTGATTCTTGGGGTGGAAGTCATGATTGCCCATTGCCGCATAGACTTTTGTATCTAGAGACAGAAAAAGAAGCACAGAGGAATCCATGCCTGCGTCAGAGCTCCTCATCACCAACGTTCCCTGAGGCACTCACAGATTTGGGAAGAACAGCATGGCTTGAGAGCTTTGCAAAAGAGCATTATCCACACCACAGCCATGTGGTTGCATCGACTGGAGGTACAACGCTGCAAAGACCATCCCTCCTTGGGACAAGCCCCACCCAGAGCAAAGGTTTTACAGATGAATCAGTGAGCTTTCAACACCAGTAACCCTTCTTCCCCCACTGCTTACATGGATTAAGTGTGAGGAAATCTTGCAGCCTTTTCTGTCTTAATGACATGTTACATAAACTTGTATTTTCCTCTCAGAAGGGTGAGTTCACCTGAAATGAGTGCATCAGACGCCTCAGTTCAGGCACACCTAATGCCATGCAGCAGCTAGGAAGAGGACAAACAAGTCCTAACAACCACAGTCCTTCTGTGCCTTCCCCCTTCCCAACTGTGTCATTTCTCCACCCTGGTAAGGTCTTCCCATGAGACTCTGTGACTCTCTCCACTTCTCATCCCCTCAACTCCTACCTGGAAATGTCTCTTTTATCAGAGAAGTCAGATTTTCTATTATGTGCAGGACCTTTTCTTCTCCAAGCTTCTCATCTGGGACGTGAGGTGTATCATCTCTAGAGACATAAAAGCTGCACAGTCACTGTCTAACAGGACATATGCATACAGGGACTTGCATGTGCAAGTCATAAGCAGAGAAATGTTTTCTTCTCTTTGTGCCTCCCAGAAAATAAAGATAAGGTTGAAGCTTTTGGGGGCAGGAACCAGCGTGATGTTAATTGGCCAAGGCACTGAAGGAACTTCAAAGAGGTGCTTGAAGTGCAAACAGGCTCCATTTTATTCTACCCTGAAAAACCTACACACAGACATGAAGTGAAGGGAGGCCTTGTCAGTTATGCTCTCCCCCAGGTCTCCACCTGGCACGATGAGGCACATCCATGTCTCACCCCCCCCCATGTTCACCACGTAACAGCACTGGATCCCAACAAGCTCCAGCTCCCAGCCCCCGGCAACCCCCCCAGCAGGCAGGATCCCGCCGCAGCCTGCGAGCATCGCTCAGCCCCAGAACCCCGGCGCCGAGCGCTGGGACATTTGGTGCCTCTTCTGAAGAGACAGACACGTCCCGGAGCCCCCGGCCTGCGGCGGGAGGCGGAGGGGTGCGCTGAGGAGAGCCCGTTGGTGCGCGGGCCCAGAGCCCGCCCGACGGCGCTGCTGGG
>NW_010238572.1:0-638 GCF_000690775.1 Eurypyga helias | reverse complement strand
TCCCTATGGATGGCATCCTGTCCCTTGGGAGTGTCACCCTTGCCGCACAGCTCGGTGTCATCAGCAAACTCGCTGAGGGTGCACTTAATCCCTTGATCCCACTGTCCATGCCACTGACAAAAGGTGTTGAACAGCACCGATCCCAATCCCCGAGGAATGCCTGGTCTCCACTCGGACATCGAGCCATTGGCCACCACTCTCTGAGTGTGACCACCCAGCCGGATCCTTGTCTGTCCGTCAAATCCATGCCTCCCCAGCGTAGAGACGAGGACATCCCGTGGGATGGCGTCAATGCTTTGCACAGGTAGATAATGTCAGTC
The DNA here is from genome assembly GCF_000690775.1 of Eurypyga helias. Classification (NCBI taxonomy): domain Eukaryota; kingdom Metazoa; phylum Chordata; class Aves; order Eurypygiformes; family Eurypygidae; genus Eurypyga; species Eurypyga helias. The sequence goes on along the minus strand of NW_010238572.1, from coordinate 318 downwards.
GCTCTCCCCCGACCCGCCGACACCGTGACCCCCTCGGAGAAGCCACCAGACCCGTCAGGCGTGACCCGCCCTTGGCGGGGCCACGTCGGCTGTCACCCATCCATGTGCTTAACGTGGTTCCCAGGAGGATCTGCTCCGTACTGCCAGGCGCAGGGGTGGGGCCGACTGGCCTGGGGTTCCCCGGGTCTCCCTTTAGTCCCTTTTTAGAGGAGAGGGTGATGTCTCCCCTTTCCCAGTCGGCACTGGAGAGGGGAGCTGCGCTGGCAGACCAGGAGCAGAACGACGTTGGCGTCCGCCCGGGCCTCCTCCGGGATCCAA
>NW_010238571.1:0-2983 GCF_000690775.1 Eurypyga helias | reverse complement strand
AGAAGGCTCCGGGGAGACCTTATACTGGAAGGGTACTACTTCCAGTACCTGAAGGGGCTACAAGGAAGCTGGGGGGGACTTTTTACAAGGGCCTGTAGTGACAGGACAAGGGGTAACGGGTACAAATTGAAAGTGGGGAGGTTTAGATTGGATATTAGGAAGAAGTTCTTCCTGGAGAGGGTGGGGAGGCACTGGGACAGGTTGCCCAGAGAAGCTGTGGATGTCCCATCCCTGGAAGTGTCCAAGGCCAGGCTGGATGAGGCTTGGAGCAACCTGGTCTAGTGGAAGGGGTCCCTGGCCATGGCAGGGGATGTCCTTTAAGGTCCCTCTCTACCCAAACTGTTCTATGACTGTGATTCTAAGCCCAGGTAGCTGATGTCAATCCATTTCCTCGTGCCCAGTGTCAGCCTATTTCCTGGTGGCTGGGGCCACACTTGCCCCACCTCATCCCGTCCTGCCATGCCCACTAGGCAGGGCGGAGTCGAGTTTTCGTTTTACCTCACTAAATCACAGGCTACTCAGGATACCAGGACGCTGCCACAAACCGAAAAGCACCCCTCAACTGCCTATTACGTCAGAGAAAAGAACTGAATAGCTAGTTCTGCAGGGAGCTGATCTGTAGGGTTACAGACCAGAACAGCTCTTGTGCCCCACACCCGACCCTCCAGCAGTTCCTGACACAGCAGCAGAATCCACAGCCCCCGAAGAGGAAACAAATGCCAAGAACTGCACTGAAGGAGCTGCACATTTCGCTGTTCTCCGCAGCACGCGGCACCGCAACAAGTGGTGATTTGCGATCCGCTCTGAGGAGTAAGAGCTAATCCGGTATTCTTTCTACCACTACAACCAAAACACTGTCTCCCGACAGCCAGCTCTGGGACTGAGAGATGGGTAGGCTTGGATAAGCTTATATCCAGTCGTATTCCTCCGGTCTTTCCCACTGCCATCCTACATAAGTAACCAGGATGACTCTGCGCCGGCATCTGGCAAGCCAACAGCTCTGCAGGACCTCACAGTGGCCTCCATGCCGAGAAAAACGAGAGTTTTCCTACAACAGTCACGCTGAAATAAGGAAACGTTTAATTTTGTAATTTGTACGCTGCTCTGTGAAATAACCTGATATTCTCAGTCACTTTTCTGTGATCTATGTAAGACCCAAATTACCTGAAAAACGTCCTTAAAAACCTAATTTTCAGGCTGTGAAGGAAATTGCGCTCCGAAGAATTGTAGCTGGATGACAGGAGCTTTGCACTCAGAGACTGTAAAGGAACCGGAAGGTTCCTCCACTGACTGAGACTGAAGTTAGGGCAAAAAAATGTCTTGAGTCTATCTCTAGCTTTCCTTTCAGATGAGGTGACTGTACAGGGCTGGGGAGAAAGCTAGGAAACCTGGATACACAATTCCATAGCGGACATGAGGGTCTCATAAGATGAGGTTTAATACACAGTGAGAACACATGAGAAGGTCAGGAGGCAGAACATGTTGTTATAATCGTGTCCCTGGTGCTTTTTTCTTTGCACCCCGCAGGGGAGAGCCCTTGACCTTCTCCAGATCAATCATTGGCTCCTCTGTGATTGGCTTTCCCTCCTTCTGCCACTGCGCAAGGGTCATGGCTCGGAGCAGAGGTGGGTACGGAAGGTACCGGATGGTCTCCTCCAACACTGGGGTGAACTTCTTGAAGGCCTCCTCCTCATGTTTGGGCACCATACGCCAGTCATGGTACATGACTCTGTCAATCTCTCTCACTTCTTCCTCAGTTTTGCCTGCAAAAAGATAATGAACATCAGTCGACAGCACTATCAACAGCAAACTTGCACCAGGAAGTGCAGGCAGTGACGACCCTCTGGTATCAACAATGCTAAAGCGGCAACAGGAAAGTTAAGTTTTCAAAGTTCGGGCAGTGTCTTCCCTGCTATACTATGGGATCCCACTTTTCTCCTTGGAAATCAGACCAGAAACAGGCTGAAAGGATTACAGGCAAGCCATTCCAATTCGGTGGCTGAATCCCTCTCTTGATTTAAAATGTGATTTCATCTCTCTCTGGTTCAGTTTCCATGGCTAAGGAACAAGAGTAAGTTCTCTCTAAACTGATGAAGGTTCCCTGGGAAATTTAACGTTAAAAACACCCAAAACCTTTAAAACCTTTGAATGGGAAATGTTTCAGAAACTCTAGTAAAGTGTATGCCTAATATAAAGCAGCTTTAAAAAGGGAAACTTACTCACTTAACTCCAAGCATTAATTTAAAATCCCAGTAACCCAAGTTTACTTGCCATCACTCCTGTTTCACTGATTTTACCTGGAATACCCTCGTGCTCATCCTGTGGCTTGCTTTTGAAGTCTCAAAACAGTCAGTCACCTCATCTAATCCCTTGTTAGTGCGCTTGCCTTTCCACACGGTCAACCTAAACCGGCTCTCCCACAAATGCATTCTGTGAGGGCTAGATCCCAGCATTTGAGAGTAAAAAAGGGAGAACTTTCCTGACTAGCAGATCCGAGAAAAACCAATTTCCCAAGCCAGAAGGCCGCGGTTTTCCTGCAGCTCTCCCACCGGCCCCCACAGATGTTACTCTCCGGCCCTGGCTGCAGATGCTCCCTCCAAACCTTGTGTGCAGGAAGACAAGCCGGTTTTACCTCTGAAGGTCAGGTAGCCCCAAGCTCTTCCATGATCCATGTTCTGCAAAGAAAACGAGAACCTGTTGCGGACAGCAACGGTGAGGCGGGGGGGGGGGGGGGGGGGGGGGCGCGCCCCGAGGGGCGGGGCCCCCCGCAACAGCTCCCGGAGACGGCGGTTACCTCTGCCGTGTAGTCTGCCTTCACCTTGGTGATGACCCAGTAGCAAGGCTCGTCGTGCGCCCACAGCCAGGACTTGCGGGTGACGGTGCGGCCCACGCCGAAACGCGGCAGGCGGCAAAGCAGCGAGAAGAGCCGGGTCTCGTTCCGCACGTCCTCCCAGGCCCGCACCGGCAGCGCCACTCCGCGCCC
>NW_010238570.1:43452-45148 GCF_000690775.1 Eurypyga helias | reverse complement strand
TTTTTTTTTTTTTCCCCCAGTGACAAAAACATGCTCTCTACTCGGAGACAAGCAAAGAAAAGAAGGCAATGCTTTTTTTGCTGAGATAACACTGAAAAGCCTGAAGGCTTTTCCTATCCTATTCTGGGCCCATGTCTCTCATCTCTGTTACCTAAGAGTTTTCTGACATATCATAAAAAGCCCCTTCCTGGGATTAGGGATTCTTTAAACCTTATCAACTGAGAAGCAGGCTTCAGAGGCATGTCAGAAACATCATAATTTTAGAAACTGTCTTTCTTGCTATGAACAAATGAAATATGTCTCCTCCTACCCCTTATATTAAAATGAAAAATCGTATTATGGAAATTGTTCTCTAGGGGTTTTAATGAGGTAATACTTTGTTGTCAGGGAAGAATCTTGCAACTGCAACTTAAAGATTGTACTTAACTTGCCAAAAAGAACAGTATTGCTGACTCTTTACTTGACCATACTGCTCTATTATCTAACAAGTATTTTATGACTGTACAAGAGGTGTTATGCACCACAACCAAGCAGAAAAGGGTATTTCTGTTCCTCTCCACTGATCATCACTCAAGCAGTAGATGAAGTAGCACCAGCAGTAGATGAAGTCATTGAAGTAACCGGTAGGGCTGGAACTTACTCCTCACCCCTGAACATTGTGAAAGCCAATAGGCTGGACATGAATAGGCCAGTAAGGTTATTGGCCTCTGAGAAAGTCTGAATTCCTACTCATGTAGAAGTCATAGAATCATAGAATGGTGTGGGTTGAAAGAGACCATCCAGTCCCTTAAAGACCCCCCCCCTGCCATAGGCAGGGACACCTTCCACTAGACCAGGTTGCTCAAAGCCTCATCCAGCCTGGCCTTGGACACTTCCAGGGATGGGACACCCACAGCTTCTCTGGGCAACCTGTCCCAGTGCTTCACCATCCCCTCCAGGAAGAACTTCTTCCTGATGTCCAATCTCAATGTCCCCGCTTTCAATTTAAGCCCATTGCCCCTTGTCCATGTAACTGAGCTACCAATACAATGCAAAAGGTGCAAAAGTTATCTTTTTCTACATAGAATATTAAGATACAGGGTACTAATAAGGAAGCACAATCAAACCAAGGTGATTAGGACTGCATATAACAAATACCTTTCAAATGATTACAAAAGCAATAGCTATCTATATTTTGATTTTCTTTACACAGTAACTTTCAAAGCACTCAGCAAAAGAACAGGGTAACTATGAAATTCAGTGACTATTCCATCCTAGCAAGTACCCTCTTAAGGCAAGCACACAGCTTTTCGCATCCATGAAATATGAGCTGCTCGGCACAGTACAAAGTGCTGAAAGGAACTTATGAGCATTTCAGATATTCAAGAGAAAAAAACAATTCTGAATTTATAAATAGTAACTAAAATTTGTAACAAACATTTATTTATTTCAACTCAAAATCCGCTTGTGTTTCAGGAAGCATGCTTAATGTAGTTCTACTGAAAGCTGTACGGCACTTTCAAAGCTATGAAGTGTGGCTTTCTTAAGACAATGGAAGGTAACAAAGCAACGATTAGGAATATCTTCATTCTATAGGCTGAGCCATTCATCAGTGGTCTGAAAGCCTTCCTCTCTTCCTCACTCCAAAAAGCCCAGCAAACCCTTGCTTGTTCCATCTCTAACAGATGGAACCATACAGAGCCTGTATGGTTATACA
>NW_010238570.1:14675-43421 GCF_000690775.1 Eurypyga helias | reverse complement strand
CTTTTACAGTAACGCTCTTTCACTGTCACTTATTTTAGGCAGTTTGCAGAAAGAAAACTCTTGCCTATATGAGACAAGAGAGTCTCTCTATCTGTAAGCCTGAAGAAGAAAAAGGAACAAACTTCCTCCTAACAGTAAGCGTCCAGGAACTTGACAATTAAGGATGCTTCCACACATTCTACAAGTATACCGTAATTCATGTCTCCGTGCTGGAGCAAGAATTCCCCTGCTATGCTACGTGGCACATAGTGAGGCATAAATCATGGTTGCTTTTTAACCGTTTACCCTAGTTAAGAAATAGAGATTTGCGTAAGACAGAACAGCTGCAGGAATCAGTTTCAACAAACTCTCAAATTTTTTTTTCAGAGGAAGGGAAATGGAGGGGGGAATATTTAGGTGTTTTTTTTGTCTTCACCACCTGCCTTCATACACTCCTCCTGCCTTCTCCCCTCAGTATTTGGCTTTTATCCTAATGGCGAATGAAATAACTTTTCACTGATAATTTCCAAATAACATGCATTTTAATGCCACAGTTCACAGCAATGTTTTCAGAGGCTCTTACTTATGTAATAGAGCAGGAATTAGGGGACTTCGTTATGACAAATCCCAGTGGTAGGAATGGTTTCTTTCCTCAGTAATTGTCCTGCAATTACTAAATGCAAGGCAGACCATGTTAGAAAGGGTGCAAAGGAGGGATTTTTGGGGAGGACTGGTTCAGGGGCTTGGAAGATACTTTCAGAGCGTCAAAAGATTTGCTGGTTGGCTTCAGGAAAGAGAAAGTCCTGGAAGTTTTGGCAGACTGTTGCTCCTTGCCATCTGCTTGGGTGAGTGCGAGTTTAGTAATCTCAGACCCAGAGTGCCTCTCTCAGGAGATGAATAGCAATGGCAAAGCTCCAGCTGTTCTAAGCTGCTTCCATGCGTGGAAAACTCCTTTGTGTAACATTCCACCTCTGTAATGTACTGGTACCTTCATTACATTAAGTTGTAGTCAACAAGCAGATAATACTATAATATATAGGTAAAAATATGAAAAGATTTTTATTCATTTTTTCATAAAACTTGAATTCATTTTTCATAAACCTTGAATTTTAACATCTGAATGTTGTTTTGTCAATGTTTACAAATATAAATGCATTTGTTTCCTCCTAGTATTGTTGGTATTTGCTTCCATGGATGACAGGACATACAAAACTGTTCTTTCCACAGCAGTGCCAGTGTATGCTGGTTAGGGGTTCCTCTGGGTAGAGCCTCAAGCTTTTCCCATTTGGAACATGTCCTTCCCATGCAATATAAACCCCATCAGTTTGCTGTTCTTATAACAGCGAAGTTCAATTTTAGAACAGTTTTCCTATGCCAAGGTCAACAGATGTTTGAGATTGACCAAGGGGTTCTTCAGCCTTTCCTTTGGGCTCTCTTTTCTAAAAGTAGTCAGACTCATCTGTTTCAAATTTGATTAGGCTGTCATATATCATCCTCAGCCACTTTTTTCAGTAAAAATCATTCTAACTTTTCCACCCTTAAAGTTAGATTTCAGCATTATCAATACATGGAAAAGCTGGTTAAATGTTACTGTATCACTGTCACTGCAAGGTAGTAGGCATTTAATTTAATAAATTAGCATAGTAATGGTGACTAATAGCTAAAGGATATCTAGCACTTATAATAATTTTGTTGCTCTACTAAACCTACTGAACATTTTATGATTTATTGCTTATATTGAAGCATTTGATGTTTCAGTAAGAAAGTAGGATAGTGAGATGCCTGGTTTTAGTAGATTTTTTACGTGCATAACAAAGTAGTCTAAAACTGTGAACACTGACATATTTTATTAATGGTGTAGTAGTGCATTAAAGCTTGTAATGCACTAATGTGTTAGTCCAATAACTGATTTGGAAACAAGAATATTTTGAGTGCATTTGTTATCTCTATGGCAATTTTTCAGATGGCCCTCTCTGTGCAGCCTGAGTCTGATTCTGCCCTGATGTTGTTCAGGCTTCAGAGAATGCCCCTTTGCATAATAGTGGGTGAGGAGCTGAGAGTAAGCAAGAGCACTAGCACTAACCTCTCTAAAATGCTGCTTAAAAACAAGAGGCTCACCCAGTAATAGAAAAGACTAGAAGAACAGCATTTTAACTCTAATTGACGGTTAAACTTTTTATGGATGACAGTAGATTTCTTTGTGATCATGATAATGTTCAGTAGTGCAGACAAACAAGAACTGAACACACTGGAATTCACATTGTGAACCTAACCAGTAGTTTTAAAAGTTGTTCATCCTGATCATTCTGGTTCCCAGGATGAGGAAAAGCATGATTAAATTCAGAGGAATTTCTGCTGGCATCAAGCTCTTTTGATGTTAGTGCGTTGTCACTTTAGATTTGAATGTTTTTGTGATGAAGGAATTGTAAAGGGATTGGGAGACCCAAGTTCAGGAGATCTGGCTCATTTTTCATAGAACTCCATGAGAAGCAGGACTTTGAGAACTTACTCCTACAGACCAAGTTATGCTCTTGTGTTTTATTGCAGGGAGGGGGAAGGACAGGGTTTAAGTTTCAGAAGAATGTAATGTCACTTGATGCTGCCTTTTGAATGTCAAGAGTTTGTTGCTGATTTTAAGAATGATAAATTTTCTAAAATGATGCCATTCATTTTCAATAGCAAAATTTCTTTTATACGTATTTCTATATCTCTCTCTATAAAGCCATTAATGAACATTAGAACAGTAATTTAGAGACTATGTAAGTCTGAGGACATGTTTGCCTTCATTCGTAACTATGCAATAGTGTTTTATTAGCTCACAAGCAGCTTGTGAAGCTTTCTTGGGGGAAAAATTATTTGAGATTCTCACATGCAGCCTGCTGTGAGTAGGGTTGATGAATACAGATGGGGTGAAAGGCTGCTTGAACACTTAAAAATGTAATATTTTGCATTCAGAGGTTTTTTAATGTTTTATCCTTAGGTGAAAAGTAGCAGCATGGAGGAATGATGGATGACCTCAAGCTATAATCTTTTCTCTTGCTGGGTTTAGTCACAAACTCACAGTTAGAAATACAGAGGAGGTTGAGGTTTATTTCTATTTTTCTCTGGAAGGACTATAACATGCATGGCTTTCATTAATCAGAATGATTTATTATGTTTCTAGTTTCTCTAGTTGCTCCATCATTGCTCAGACTACAATCTTACACAGCAATTCTCATATGCCAGGGAAGTGTATTTAGAGCATAAGATGTCATGTGTTTTTCCTCATTGACTATTAAACAAAACCCCTACGTACATAGAAATCCATGTGACTTTAGCTTGGCTCTTCCTGTGTTAAAAAATAACTACAAAATAAAAATAAGTACCAAAAAGTACATCGTTTCTGCTCTGCTAGGTATAGTAGGGGTCTAGAAATTCCTCAGACAACTGGGTTATTGGTAGGCTGGGTAAGCAAATGATTAAAGAACTAGAGATTTCTAGGATGGTCTTATATCTCCAGGTAATAAAAGAAATTATTTTCAGACTGTCTGGATGTTAGCTTAAAATATATTTTCTACCCATCCCGCAGTTTCTTTCTCTTCCTGTAATCCCTTCCTTCTTCATCAAGTTGTTTGAATTTAGACATTAGTTTTTACTTTCAGGCTAAATGTAAAACAATTTTAAAAAGCAGATAGGCTTGTTCTTTTCACTCAGCAACTGCCTCTTGTTAGGAGTATATAGCCAAGAGTTAGCATCAACCTTGTTACACATGGTCTTGAGCCTTATCAAGCTCATATACCAAAATGTGTTTCTGTGGGCCAAGGCCATCTCAGTCTACTTGATATTTTTCATCATATAACTTCTGTTAGAAGCAAATCTGTTTATAGAAAAGTTGCTCAGAAGCTATGTTGCTCTGTGATTAACATCACTGGAAACTACAAATAATGTAAAAAAAGCCATAACAGTGAAACCTGAACCAATTCAACCTGATAGTTCTTAATGTGATTTGCAGCATTTCTCTAGGAATGGAAGCGTAGAGGTTGGCATTTTTAGCAAACAGGGAGCAAATACTGGACTAGACCATAGAGGTGTTTTAACTCTACCTCAGAAGAAAATATCTTTAGAAAGGATTTGTAAGCAGCAGGAGAGTATCTCTGCTTGCTAAGCGGACGGGCCAGTATTTGGACTTGTTCAGTGCAGGTGTATGATTGAGTGGGGAATCAAAGCCTCTCAGAACAGGCGAGGCTTTGAACACCTGCCAGTTTTCAATATTACTACTAGCCTTGCAAAATAAACTTTGTCTTGCTAAAATTTGGTTTGCAAGGCACAGTATATGCCCTCTTTTTTTTTTTTTTTTCCCCTAGATTGAACTACAATACCCTTTTACTTGCTATTTTGTTTTACAGATTTAAATAGAACAAGGAAGAATATTCAAGTTGCTGCTCTCAGAACTTGTTTTTTTAAGTGTACAAACTTACATACTAGCAACCTCACATGCTACATTATATTTGCATTGCACCCAATACACTATAAACCTGTGTAATTCACTGTATTACATTGAATATATTATTTGAATGGCTGTTTTAAAAAGGCTGTTTAAAGTGACTGTTTTTATAGAGTTTTATAAGCATGTATCAGTTGAAGCTGAGTTGACTTCTCAGTCTGTTACGGAGTCATTTCCCCTTCTCTGTCCTCTGGAGGAAGGTGAAAGCACTTCTGTCTCCTCAGTATACCTACTTCAGACTGGCTTCTGTCTGCATTAGCAATTAAGTTCAGAGCAGTGGTGCAGTTTTAAAGGGAATGCCCTGATTATTTCAAGTTAGTTCGTGTCGGTTTGGTTCTTAAAGCAGTGTTTACATGTATAAATTAGATTCCTTTCAGAGGAAAGGAAACCAGTAGCCCTGCTCCAAATGGATTTTGAAGACTGATGCAACAATTAGGTTCTGAGTCTGCCCACAGAAGCTCTGGAGAGGTGACAGGAATAGTTGGAGATCTCACTGGAGATGCTTCATTACCCTCTAGAGTTCATATCCCTGAGATATGAAGGGAGAGGTCTAAGGGACCTCTCTCTCTCTCCACATCATATCCCTGTACCTGGGCAGCATGTGCTGGGGCAGCTGTAGGAAAAATCAGGAAAGAAGGAAGTTTGCCCAACACTCTGCCCACTCCACAGTGCTAAAAGTCGGCTGGAAGGACAAGATGTGACAGGAGGCTCGGACCAGCTTCAGCACAGCCAGGACCTCTTTTCTCTGAGCGAGCTGAGGCATTGTGCGTGCTCCGTAGGCCATACGCACTTCAGCAGAAGTGAAACAGGCAAAGATCTATGGGATAATGTCATACCTTCTGAAGCTCACTTATGCTTTTTGGTTTGTAATATTTTAGCATGATGCTCCATCTTCTGGAGAAGAGGTGACATTTAGCAGGCGCAGAATGTCTCATCAGCTTCTCCTCTCTTTACCTAAAAGTTATGAGTCCTATTGAACATGTTCTTAGAAGATTTCTGTTGAGAAATTTGTTTACCAGTAATCCACATTATTTTGCCTTCTTTCCTACTATATGTGGTGGGTTTTATCTGCATTAGCCAAACAAATTTTTGTTTGCTTGTTTGCTTGGGTTTTTTTTGTCTTTAAAGATAGCAATGGATTTTTTTTCTTTATATGATCATTCTAGCCAACGAGTGTTTTAGTGACTGCATTGTTTTAAAAAGTCCCAGGCAGTTTTGATTTACGCATTAGTAAGAAAGCAGATGTTTGTTAGGTTCCAGTCAGTTCAACCAGTCATAAAATATGAAAGTGGAAGAATGATATAAAGAAAAAGAAGTATAACTAAAAATGTAAGCATATGTTATCAATTAATGAGTGAGTGTTACCACTCTCTCCAACTTAAGGGACCAAATCCCAAAGTTTTTACCGTTTTTGTAATGAAAATTTCAGCTCGGACCACAATTCAAACCTAGGTCCTGAAGTTAGGTTTTAAAGTAATTTTTATGAAGTTAAGCTGAACCTCAGAAGTACTAGCACCAGCAGTTCATTCCAGAATTCTGACACGTTTATAATGGTCTGCCTTGCCCTGTAGGGAAAAGTATATACAATAACAACGTAAGTTCTTAGTACATGAATTTGCTGGAAAGAACATTTTGAATAAAATTGACTGCAGTTCTGGAGTCCTACTATGTCACCTATGCTGAAAAAAAGTACTGAAGCAAAGAAAATAAATTTTACAACATATAACAGGTAGTTTTAAACATTTTCTAAATCAGTATTGAAAACAGTCATATTCAGTGACTTTCCTGAAAGGCACTTGCAGGTTATCTGCAGAACAAACAGATTTAGGTAGAAGGAAAGGATTGGATTCTTGCTCCCACTCTCTGACAGCTGTGGTGTCTGACAGTGGGTGAGTCTGAATGGCCACTGATAACAGTAAAATACAGAAGGCTCCTGAATGGCTTAGGCAAAATAACTAAAGTTTTTGTGTAAATAAATTTACTTTTGATTGAATCTTGCAAATTTGGCTGTCCCGTCATGTGCTGGCTAATGCTGGGTGTGGTGTTGTCACTTTTGTATTTTTTGCTTTTGTCCAAAAAAGGGAATTTTTATCCTCCCCCCTCCTCATTCTTGGATTTTTATATAAATTGCTTCAGATTCAGGAGGTTGCTTACAATGATGCTGGCATCAGATAGTTGATCTAATTCTTAGTTTGTGGTGAAGTTACAGTCCAAAGACCTAGTTGAACTTTGCGTAATTTACTGTGGAAATAGACAAGCAAGATATGTCTGACATGTTTGGGTCCATAGCACTTCAAAATGTTAATGCTTTTTGAAGAGAACAAGCCATCTAGCCAGGAGTGGCTGTCTGCTGCAGCTTCAGCGATACTGCTTTTTGTTCCTAGTCTTTGATAGCAGAAACAGACTTGGTTTGTACCAGGGAAGAGCAGATGAACATGGTATGGATATATGGAGTAGTGCTGAGGTGTGGAATTTACACACAGATCTGGGAATATTGGCTTAAAATCACATGAACTTTATATTCATAAATCAGGATATAGAAAGTGTGTTCTTGGCTTTCACTTTCTAAATGCAGGTCATGGTATTGTCTTGTCTTCTATTGTGCACACATAAATACACAAAGCTTCCATACTGCAACTTTTCCTGTGACAGAAAATATGTGCTGTGCTTCAAATTCATGTTAACTGATGCCAACTGAAATGACAAGCAGGACATCAAGAATATAAGCAACTTCTACTAAATGCTATTCTTTACACACGCTTCTCTTCTTAAACTGAATTTAGCTCAAAAATATTTTGAAGTCACGTTTAGCCAGCCTAATAATTGGAGGTAAGCTCTGACTTGCTGTTGGGAAAAATCTGCAGGATAATTGGGCTTCCACTAACAGCTCCATCAGGTGGTGCAATTGCTGCATGGGCTGGATACAAGATTTTTCTTCAAAGGCTGGGAGTAGCGAGTAAATGGAGTCATCCTCTTATTTTACTGAAAATCAGCTCAAAAGAAATGCCACCCTGCAAGAAATAAAAATAATTTAATCTCTCATATAGGGAGAGCTAGTTCTGAAACAATATTTACAGCAAAACATGATCTTAACAGTCAAGAAGGAACTAGCAGAATTGCCCAGATTGAAGGTACTAGTAAGTACCCTCTATATCAGGACTGAAGACAGCATTCAGCATCCTGAAAGAAATACAGTCACTCAGATGAACTTTTACATCTTACTATTCCCAATTCTTGTGCTGAAATTAAAAGTACTGAGGTATTTTCTTGTGTGGGAGGAGAGGGATAAAATGATAATGGAATAGTTTTGTATAGAAGTTATAATTTTGTGTAGCTTTTATTTAAAAAAGATGCTCAAAAAGATATATGAAATAGCCTAGTATCATGTAAGACTTTTTTCAAAATTATCCTTAAGAGGTTCTCAGAGGTACAGTATGCTAAAATTTGTCATTGTTCAACAGATTTAAATAAACCATGGAGATAAGTAAAATATTCCTAAGAGCCAGAGAAAAACTTCTTTTCCTAGAGCTTAGGGCAATAAACAACCAGAGGAAAATCAAAGCCTTCCATGCAGAACATCTGAGAACCCTTCTTCCCCTCGACTCCGTGACTCTAAGAAAGGGTTTGACATGCACTTCTGGTTTTAACTGTCATGAAGTGGAGACTTTGGTATAGTAGTAGAGAGGGTGATCAGCCACTGATTCTGAGTGCTACCCTTATGAGCTGCACAAGTTTGTTGAGACACAAATCACACTGACCACATCCACTTATGGCTTCTATTTTTTAGCACTATGTAGTGTCTGTAGGAAACATCTTTATGGCTGCCATAAATATGACTAATAATTGTGAATCTACCCAAACTGTAAACATATACTTCCAGATAAAGAGCTGGCAGATATAAGACAAATATATGAAGATTTATTGGGGCATATAGTCTTGTTCTAAAATTAAGAGACACTTGAATTATTACTAAAAAGAAAATATCCAGCTGTTCTCCTTAACTGTAACAAATTGCACTAACAGCAAAAGTCCAGTTCAGTCTAGTGTGAATCTTTGGTAAGAAAATGTATTTGATTTTTCCTCCTTACCTCTCGGGGGAAGGAAGATAGAGAAAGAAAGTACATTTTAAATGTTAACTAGAAAAGTAGAACTTAAATTGTACAGTAGCCCAATACAGATCTTTACATAATGCTTTTGCCTGTCAAACAGCTCAGTTAGAATTAGTGCTTTTGCTTTTTAACAAGCAGTAAGTGTCACATAGTAAGCTGAGAGATGGGAAATGAGGGGGAAATAAGTCAAGGGGTGGTGGCAGAGTCCTGATAAATAATTTAACTGTTATCTACCAACTCTTAACTCTTTTGTCTAAATTCTTAATACAGGCCAGGCATACCACAAAGAGGTCTAAGGGAGAACTAATTGAAAAAAACTATACTGATTAGCCAGACTAAAAAGTGAAAATAATTTTTTTCAATAATTAAATACCCTATATAAATTTCTAGGGTATGGATATTTGTTTCAAAACATTGGAAAACATTGCCTCAGAAAGTTAGTTGTCATATTAAGTAACCTTCCTTGAAATTGTGCTAAGTAGCATGATTTTGCTTAGCTGTTCTATTTTTGTATTTATTTATTACCTTCCATAATTTAATGACTTGCTTTAACAGCAGTTCCACGCCAAGTCATAGAACCATAGAATCATAGAATTGCTTCAGTTGGAAAAGACCTTTAAGGTAATCAAGTCCAACCATCAACCTAGCACTGCCAAGTCTACCCTAAACCATGCCCCTAAGCACTACATCAGCTTGTCTCTTAAATACCTCCAGGGATGGTGACTCCACCATTTCCCTCAGCAGCCCGTTCCAATGCCTGACAGCCCTTTTGGTGAAGAAATTTCTCCTAATATCCAATCTGAACCTCCCCTGGCACAACTTGAGGCCATTTCCTCTATTCCTATTGCTTGTAACTTGAGAGAAGAGACCAACACCAAATGACTTATGATTTCCTAGAAGTCCCATTTATTGCCTTTTGTAAAAACTAAAGTTGGCGCACTAAAGTCTTTAATGACTTGATATTTGTTACCTTCCCTGTCATGAATGTTGTGTGCTATTACCATGCTAAAATATAAACTTCTTACATGCAATAGACCTCAAGAAGAATCAGTTCTCATGTGCAAATTTGGATATACTCTGTAACTGCTGTATTAATATGCTTCCATTCCCCCATGCTAGCTGCAGACAGCCGTCAGACCTAAGTAAATAAAGATCAGTATTTATTACCGTAAATTTAAACTGCAATTTTAAATGCAAAGTGGCTCTTGGATGTCACTGCTATTAAAAAAAAAAAAAGACCAGTTCATTGATTAAGCATAGTATTTGACGATTGCCTTTGTCTTCAAGGCAAAAAATCCCCAAACTTATTTCATACAGGGACTCCCAAATTTGAGAAAATTACAGCTCAAGTATCTATACAAGGACAGAAACCAGTTCAGCAAAATTTAATACAGATTGTAGCTATTCATCCTAGTTTACATTTAAAAGCACATAGGATGGCACACAGAAAATTCACGCCATCCCTAAGGGCTAGTATTTTCTTGTGAAATCAGTAACATCATTGTGACATCTACTATCAGATTAATTGGACACATTTTCCATTACAACGTACTGCGAATGTACTTTTATTCTTTTGTACTTAGGAGAGACAAACAGATACACTTTTCCTGACCTATTCTAGTAAAAGTGTGTGTTTGTTTGTTTTTAATAACAGGAGTCAAAATCTTATGGAAAGTGGACTTTGAAACTGCAGTATTGTATAGCCAGAATTAAAAGTGCCTTGAAATCAGTACTGTCTGGATCACAAACTTGGGATCTCAGTATAAAAATAACTAAAGTTCATTGTGCCGTTTTTGTTGACCATGTGCCCTCCCTTGAACTGCAGCAATGAACTGTGCTGTGCTAAGAGTGAATGACTACTGAGAATACTAATGAAAAATGGTGAGTACCTCAGGATGCTGCTGTGTCAACTTAAAAAAATAAGTGATATTCTCTCTGTGTAATTCTCTTCGTGTGTTCTATTTGGGCACTCCTAGCCTATAATATGAAAACTTGTTTTCCTCATCTCTGTAAGTGCACTTATGCCACTTTTCTGACATCTTCCCAAATGGGAGCCCGGAGAGCTGTTGTTACACCAGCAGTGGATGTTAGCATGCTCCAAGGTATACATGTCTCTACAGATCTGTCATTCTTCTAGGGACCAGCTTCCAAGCTTTTCCGTATGTTTTGTTTGTTTGTTTTTTTTCTTCTTGCAACATCTGTTAGCGTGGTGATAGAAGCAAATGAGAGTATATTTGCCTTCATTTTGCAAGTACCAATAAAGACACATGCTACTCAGGTGCATAAATTTCAAAATAATTATACTTTTTCCATCTAAATTAGAGCATAGTCAGTAAAAGTATTTTAAATAATGAAGTTTGGGGTTTTTTTGGCCACCTTCAATTGGAGGCTATCTCTATGCACTAGTGGTGAGAAATCACCACTGGGATGTGACAGATTTATTAAGGAGAGGGCTTGACACTGTTCCTCAAAACTACCTGCCCAGTGTCTTGCTTAAATATGTTAGTTCTTGAGGATATTGGTAGGCTGGGGAGAAGGCACTAGATCCTGAGTCCTCTCAAGTTTTCTAGTTGTTTTGGCTTACATGGTCACAGTGAGAATTTGAGTCTGATGGTCTCAGGTTTTTATGGCTGCCTTCCTTGGGGAAGCCTAGCACTAGCTGATATACTCCATGCTGAAGAACTTCTTCTCCTGACCCTCTCATCATTTTTCTCAGGTTTTCATATATTTGATTTATTGATGTAGCTGTTTTCTCTGTGTTGTCTAATCTTTCAGTCATTAAATTGCTTCCTCTGGCAATAATATCTCATAGCCATTTAAAACTTGGAGCTTCTGACTTGGGAAATAGCAGTGGATGACACACTTTTCTTTAAAATGAAGACCTGAACCAAAAGACTTGTGTCTCACCTAGAAAGCACAGTGTAGCTTGTACTTAATACTGTAAGTTAGGTAACATTAAAGATAAAGCCTGAGGGCAGTCTAAGTGGTATGGAGATTGTCTATGCAATTTTGTGTATGCATCCAGTCTGACAGAATCCAATTCATTTGAATCTTTATTTTCTAATCACTTTAAGCTACTAAATAAGTAGTTATACGTGCCGTTACACAACAGCTTAAATTAATTGAAGTCAGCACTGCTGTGGTTCCACCTTTCCCTTTCCCTCTATATGTTGCAGACCCATAGCCTCTTTACAGGGCACCTGTATAATCCATGCAGAGCTAATTCATGGAGCTGACTAGCACGATGTGTGTTGTGGGTTTTTTTTTACAAATCAGCTTTGTTGGGTCAGTGAAGAGCCAGCACCCATGTGATTGACAGACTGATAATTTAGGCTGTGGTAATGCTGACTTACATTATCATAGCTGTTTTGGAAATGCATGAATGGCTAAGCTGATCTAATAGCTTGCTGCTGCTGGGAGGAAGGAAGGAGTGGTAGTTCTCCTCCCCTGCCCCCCAACTAGACAAAAGCTTGGCTATGTTTCCTCTCTGCTTTCAGTGTCAGTTTTGGAGTTGGTTTGGTGATGTGAAGAGCTGATGAATTTGTTAACAGGCAGAAAAATAATCTAAGATGTTGTTTGCTCTATGGTAACAGGGTGACATGGTTTACTATACATTCAGATTAACTCCAGAGGCAGTGCAAAAAGGGACGAGAAAAGGAGGTGACAGGATCGTACCTCTGGATGAGAGTGAACTAGTAGGTAGAGTGTAGTTAAGAAATGCATCTGAGCTTGACAACACCTGGTCAGGTCAGTGACGATTGGCCTGTGGCTTTAAAGAGCAGTTCAAAGAAAGTCAAAAGATTTATTGAGCAACATGAGCAAAATCCATGAGTTACTGTGAAGTCAAATCTCAAGGTAATAGTGTCACACAGCATTATTAAATGGGACTACTTGCTGCTCCAAAAAAGTCACTCTGGCCTTTGAAGGATAAATGTGATTTAGGCTCTTGCTTTTTCTTGTGGCCTTATTTGCTTTGAACTTGTGCAACTTGGTAGGTAATGAATTTCTGGCATCTGAAAGCTGAGCTTTGCATGATGGAGAAAAGGTAAGGTGTGTTTCTAGAACAGTTAACTTTGTGCTTTGTGTTGTGTGTTCAAATAGGTTCAGAATTGTATTCTGTGTGTACCTGGGGTGTCCCATTGCTCGTATCTTCAATCTTGCCTGTTTTCTCTTGACTAGACATCCATGCCAGACATTGCAGGGTGTGGAGGTGCCAGTCCATCTTGCCTTGTGTAGGCTTCATTGGCAAAGTGGAATCACTTTGTGTGACTGTGTGAGCTGTCTTAAGGTAAATGTTAAAGGATACTTTGTACTGTTGCAGTTGAGCCATGTTTTTTGGCTCTGGGAAAACAAGGAATATGTTATTGGCGTGACCCTCAGGTCTTATGCTGATTGCATATTATTTTGTACAGTGGAACAATGAACTTGATTGCTTTTTGATTTATAGACATTTCCCAATCCCTTCTAAGGGACACTAAACAGTACAAGTATTTTAACTGCTTTTCTAGATGTTTTACCTTCAAAAGCTGAGATGTATTAAGGTAAAAAAAAGTGGGATGGTTTTGTCTCAATTGGTGATCAAAAGGTCGTAGTCAACTCACAGGAGTTATGCCTCTTTTTAAAGATGAGAAAGTACCATAGTTGATGAAATTTCTCATCTCCCACTAACATCGACATAAAAAACCTTAAATCTTCTAGAAAAATACCAGGCAAGTGTCATGAGAAAGCTATCCTTGAATCAGCTTGGCACGACTGGCCTGTTCACGCAGGAAACCTGGGATCAGGGCTGCTTTGTTTTGAGAGCGTATGTCATCCTTTGGCTGCAGAGTCAAAGGGTCTGTGCTGTAATCCTTCCTACCAGGGAGGGACACAGTGTCTCCCAGTCATGTGGTCATCAAAGCATACATTACTGTTGTGGGCAGGGGGCTAAATAGGGCACACCCTTACAAATAGTATCTAATATAAAGCTTTCTTGGGAGATACTGTGGAACAATCCAGAAAATGGATGTGTGGATGAGATCAGATGTGCCTTTACCTACAGTTTCAAGCCATTGTTTTGTGTTGAGGCCACTGTATGCTTTTGGGTGCTCTGTTGTACTGCGCGTTCTTTCCCTGTAAGTTGTCAAAATATGGAAGCTAATGGGCTGAGTAGGATTCTGGGAATAGAGGTCTTGACTTCTAATCCCTGAGGTGTTTCCATGGCTCAGGGAGAAAAGCCTTGTTGACTGCCTTAGATAAACTACCACTGAACAGTACAAATCACTTTAATGTTAGTGTTTTCTGCATTCAGTGATTGAAATTTGATCACTTAGAAGAGAAAGAAAATCCAAAGACTAGTATGTGTGACTGTCCATATTAATAAAGAAGATTCATGTTCTTAGGAAAACAGTTGCCCTTTGTAGCAAAGCTCTGGAGTCTGCCTCAGGTATCATTTCAACCCATTCAAACTAGGATGCTATTATATGACATAGTTGCCAAATTACATCTTTTGAATTATATAGACTGAAATAGCATTGGGGCTTTCAAAACTGCTCGAACAGTAAGTTTAAGAGAAGGTGAAATGTGAATTTACTCAGGTACTCTTTAGCAATGTCTTTAATTTCTTGAAACATAGTATAATGTATCTCAGACTTGCAAGTGGGAGAAACTAGTGTTTACAATTGGTTATTTTAAATAGTGAGGAAAAAATCCACCTACTGCATCATTTATCATCCGAGTTGATATTCTGAACTAAGAAACAGTGGTGCAGGTTGCTCTTATGGGTATTATTGGGTGTCCCTGAAAAAGCCTGTATTTAAGAAGAGGCAAAACCAAAATCTATTTCACCTTTGAAGTTCATATTCCCATTCAGCATATATATTATTAGAGAAGATGGGGGAAGAAGAGAAGGATACATTATGGCAGGCAGCATTTAAAGCAGAAAGTAGTTGAGTGTAGCTGTAGGCAACAAGAGCAATGGAAAAAATATATGCGTAGGGAAAATTGGAAGATCAGAAAAGGTTAACAGATTTTGATAGATGAAGAGTGAGTAATTTATAGGCAAATAAAGTGCAAAGTGGAACAAGCAAACAGTATCCAGGACAAACTTAAATGCAGATGAGTCAGAAGAAGCTGACACACCCGAGTATGCCATAGCTGCAATATCAAAGGCAAAATGAGATTCCTGTCTTTGCCTTATTTTAGAAGGCAGGCAGTCCTTAAAGAGACACAAGTAAACCAATAAAGAGGAAAATGGAGGTTTCAGAATTAGTGCTTTGTTGTTGCCAATGCCCTGAGAGCACTAATAGGCCTTGAGGGCCCTGACCACCCTCACCTGGGGCCTTGACCCACACCCTTGGGCCCAGGCCCTATTTAAACTCAGCCTTCATCCTATGCACCAGCTGTGCTGTTAGAAGTGCTGGTCTCTAGCTTAGGTATGGCTGTGTCCTGCCTGGCTGTGGGTCCACAAAGCTGGATTCTGACCCATGGGCTACTGTCCTGGCTTTGGGCTGACCCTGTGGACATGTCTCTGGCCTGTGTCTGACTCCAGGTGCTGTCACCAGACCTGATCCTGGTGTGTGTACTGACTTCTTGGTTTACTTTAGAACTGTGTTGTCATTCTGGATATGTGTGATGATCTGGGCTCTTGGCAGAACCCACCCTGCTCCCTTGCTTGGGTTCTGGCTTTTGCTGGCGAGCCCCTTGCTCTGTTGACTGTGCTGCTGTACTTAGCTCCCTGTCCTGTGGGGAGCAACCAGCCCTTGCTGTGCCTTGACAACTGCTTTATTGGCTGGAATTAGGGAAAATCACCCATTTCCATTTTATTTTTTTTTTCTTATTAGGTTTATTCTTATTAGGCTGGCAAAGGGGAATCTATCCTCTTCTAGATGTGAACTGTTTTACCAGATTTTCTCTTTCCAATAATTCCTTGCATAATAAAAGAAGAAAAAATCATTTTGTTACATGGTGATTTTACCAAATATTGGTATTTAATTTAAAATAATCACCCCTTCTAGATCTACAGTTCTGTGAAAATGAGCTCTTCTCTTAATGGCAATATAAGTGACTTGGTATGTTGTAACAGCTGGAGCTATTTAATGATAGATGTTTGTGGAGTAGTAGGTAGTAATGGTATGGTAACCCATGATCTCAGGTGCGAGTTTGCAAGTACTGAGCTTTATGCCAGCTTACCTGGTGTTTGGAATTGGCTTCTTAATATCCTTAGAGATTTCAGATGAAATGTTATGGTAATATTATTAATGTGTTAACTCTTTAAGCACAAGTTACACTAACTTGGAGTAACTTGATGCATAGTTCATTCAACTGTTAACAGTTATACAGAACTCGTTGCCAATGATTCACTTCTATAGTTTGTACCATTCTAGTAACGTATTGCTTCTCAGCAAGAAAGACTTCAGCCTTTGTAAATGCTATTATCTTGCAGAAAGCTTATTGTATTCATTTGTTCTTTATTTTGTTAGAAGAGCTAGCTGTGATATTACACTGAATGCAGGGAAGGAAACTGGCTGTATCTGCTTTCTAAAGGAAGTGTGCCTGACTTCAAGCTAAATGCTTAGTGCAATACTTCTTCAATTGATTAAGATATGTTCAATGTCTTTTCTATTGCTTCTAATTACACAATGCAAAAAAAAAAGCCACCAAAACCATTTCCATTCCCCAGAATAGATTTTTCTGCTCAGCTTCTTCTGTCCAAATGATACATCAAACTGTCCTATTAACTAGCCTGCATTAAAGTGAAGATAAATGGTAAAGCAATAGCAGAGGCATCAACCATGTCCCTAGTCTTTTGCTGGGTATGCAGGCCCTGCCTTAAGTCCTCTGTTCAAGAGACTAAGGTAGGGCATGGGGTTACAAATACAATAGCTAACAGATGTTCTTAAGCATTTGTTTTATATATAGATATGGGTTAAAGTGCTTTCATTAATTGCTACTCTTTCTGACATTGCAAGTACCACTATTTCAGAATATCACTTCTTAGACTTCAGTTTGCTTTTTAGCTCAGTAGCTATTGTTTAGATCTAGTGGTAGCTTTACCTGTAGTCTGACCTTGGCAGTTGATCCTGCCCATCCTCCATTTTCAGAGTTGCAGTGCATGCTTCAGCTATGTTACGAACACATTGCAGAGATGAGCAATTACTTAAATTGTTTCTTGGCTTTAGCTATGTGCTTACTCACAAAACTAGATGCTTTACTCATCTCCCTGTGAGATATGGGAGGGTGGTTCTAGGAGTTATATAGAACTTCAGATCTCTGATAGAGAATCTCAGAAAGTGAACTAACACTATAAATGACTCAGTCTTTGCTGGTTTGATAAAGCCTTTAAAAAACAAACAAACAAAACCCCAAAAAACAGTGAAAGGGATCATTCAGTTGTGTAAATGCAATAAACATTTCTACTTTCCAAGCTTATTGATGTTTTTGAATAATAAACCAAATATGCTCATATTTATCAACGTGTTACAGTGCAGTGGGAAAAAGGGTAGAGTAATAACGAGGTCATCAGCTGAAGCAGAAGAAAACTTGCCTTATGCGAGTTGGAATTAGCTGGAAGTAATGAATGAAGTACCTTATCAAAACCACAGCTCAAAAAGTCCAGGTGGAACCAAACTACCTGGGAACTGTGCTACTACCTGGGGTCTTTGGCCTTATGTCCTGCTACAGGAACTTGAGCTCAGATTGGCTTTCCTTATCTGTGCTTTAGGGGATTGAAGTAACTTGCAAAGTTGTTCTTAGGCTTTCTGTGCTGCTTTGGTTTTTTCACTGCTCTTAGTGAAGTATGGTTGTTTCTTAGACCCTTAGATTAATAGTGGAGAGTTTGAATCAGTTAGCAAGCTTGCTCTCTTTTGTGCTGCTGAGGGACAGTGAGCCTTTTGTGTTGCTCTCTACCCTTCTAGATTTTCAAGTAGTGGGAAATAATTACCACATTAAAGCCTTTTTTGCAATATACTACTATCACATTGCAGTAAATAGTCATAATCAGTTACGTTAAATACAGTAATTTCCATCACTCTAGAATAAACCAATTCTAAAGAAGATCCAGGTGGGGTGAAGGATTGAGAATGTTTTCAAAACTGGGTCTTTTGGTCAGTAGCAATGGAGATGTAACCACATTGAGATTATGGTAAAAAAATTTACCACGTGTCTCCCCATGAGGTGCAGCAGCATAGGGAAGACCGAAAACCAGGTTCCAATTATACTGAAATGTCATAATATTGATAATGTCACTTAAAAACTTGAAGTGTCAGTTCCTTACAATCATCTGCTGATAAATAAAAGTAACTTCAGATGTGACTGCAGGGATGTAGTGACTTGCTGCTGAATAGTTGGCTGATTGCAACACCTCCAAAATACTTAAATTAACGTGTTCATGAATTATTGAAAGTATATGATAGTGAAACAGATATCTCGGTAATATTTTCAATGTTCTTTCCTCCCCTCATTTAATCATGTCACCTTTTTACTGTGACTGTTCTCCAAAGAGCAAGGGAATAATGCAATTCTTGTCATTTTCTTGCAGATCTCAGAGTATTCCATTATCACAACAGCTGATCTGAAAGCCGGATGTCCCTGACAAAAGGATATTCCCTCTCCACCCACCACCTCTTCCAGGTATGCAGTTCTTCCCTCTTCTCCACTGTTTTGCTGTCAGACCCCTTGCTGGGCCAGTTTAGCTAACTGGGCTGCACAGTCAAGAGGAGTGAAGTATTTTTGCTGGGGGTAGGCAGTTGTGTCAATTCAGCTAAGAGTCTTGGGAGCAGAAACAGGAGGAATTGGGACTATTTGCTTTTGGCTGTGATGAGGTTAGGTTCATCCTCAGTCATCAGTCTCCAGAGTCCTTATATGATTTGCTGTTGCAAAGAATGACTGGCTGGCTTGCTTTTGTTGACTATTAGAGTTTTCCTAATTTAAAAAACAAAGTCTTAATCAAGATGATGTTGTGTTACTTGGAGTGAGAATCGCGAAGTATGGAATCTGGCAGCTTCAAAGGCAGTGAGCGAAACTGTATTTTTTATCTTCAAAGTAGGGATTTACATGTTTCTGCTTACTCCTGAAATTGATAGGAGCCAAGGGCTGCTGCCTTGGCCAGTTGTGAGATGCTACACTGCTGATCAGCTAGTGGGTAACAGCATCTTTGTAAGGGCTGGTGGCTGCTTGTTCATCTAGGTTGTGAAGGTTGGAATTCAGGGGGAGCACGAAGCAAGAAGCAAAAAAACCAACCAACCAACCAAAAAACTCCACACACAAAAAAACCCCAAACCAAAAAAAAACCCCCAAAAAACCCAAACCAACCCAAACATTTTGCCCCTCTCAAAAAGGTCTGTCTTCCAGCTTCTGGCATTGTTATATGGGTGTTGTCCTGCCATTATGTCTTTTTTCCCCAAGGCAGCCATGCTTTGTGGTTTTTTTTTCCCTATATTTTCCTGTGCTTATTAAACACTCTTCAGAACTGTTATTCCTGGTCTTTTTTTCCTATTAACAGTGTTTTCTTTTATTGCTTTCCCTTGTTTACTTATGATTCCTATTCCCAGAGCTTGGGTTGCAGAACATTGTGTATAAGTTGTCATGTTAATAAAAATACAGTTTGCCTCTCCTGCTTAATTGCTGTAGCTTTTGGAGAATGTGTAGTGGTTTAGAGAGGTTCAAGTGAAACTTAGCAGTTACTCTGTTAACTGCAAATTATAAAGGATAACAGGCTCTTCACTAGCATCTTATGTGGATTAGTGGAGGAAATGTATTTGCAGAAAATGATTTTGGCTGTGCTAGTCAGGTTGACTTCCTTTAGGATGACAGTTGAAATAAAAATGGTTAATGAAATTCCATTAATATGGATTTGTCACAGCCCCTCTTTCCATGAATATAAGACACAGCACAGAGTAATCTAGTTCTTCATATAAATAATGCAGTTGTCCCGAGCAAAGATTTATGAATCCTTCAGTAATATACAAAATATGACTGGCATGGCATTTTTTTTTTGTCAAAAGGGTTCAGTCTGTCCTAAATTTGGATTTAATGGCTGTGGGGGAAGAGGGCAGAGCACTTCTTCCTTTATCAATACCTCAGGCTGCATGGCAACTCCTGTATCATAAGGCAGCACTGTGTATTTTTCTGAGTTTTTTGGCAAGTTAAACTTGAATATTAATCTGTGTCAGGAAAAATTAAAGGTGATTGCCTTTTCATCGTACTTTGAAATGCTTACGGTTACATATACTTCTTGTTCTAGGCAAAAATATGCTTTTCTAGATAGAACAGTTAGAGCTATGGGATGTGTCATAATGTTCTTTC
The DNA here is from genome assembly GCF_000690775.1 of Eurypyga helias. NCBI lineage: Eukaryota > Metazoa > Chordata > Aves > Eurypygiformes > Eurypygidae > Eurypyga > Eurypyga helias. The sequence continues at coordinate 23,567 of NW_010238570.1, read as the reverse complement.
AGCTTCAGGTGATTTTTTTTGTTTGTTTCTAGTCAAATTATCTCATAGTATCATGATAGCGAATACTTTTTGAGTGTTTGTTCAAATGAATTAATGCTGCTAACTTGCCTGCAGTTGCTGTACCTCAGGAGATTGTTCACTATGCTGCAGTAACACCATAACAAGAAAATCCCTCTGTACTTCTTGTACTTTAAAATTTATTCTTTTATTTCACAATCTGTCTCTAAACTTAAGTATTACAAGGGACAGCACTTCCTGAAGTATAACTGGACTCAGTACCTTGCTCTGACAGTGTCCTACCTGCAGGCAGTGAAGTTGTGAACCAGGACTGTGGCATGCGAGCAAAAAATAATTATAAGGATTCATTTGTGAGATAAGGAAGCATCTGGGACACTGACTAGTGGAATCTCTGCTACTTAGGGTATTTATTAACAGTGGTACTTAAATTTTAGTACAATTCAGAATTGGAAAACAAAGTCAGAACAAAACAAATTAATATAATTTGAACTTTATATATCTTTTCTACCATCCTGTTTTCCCCCTCTTCCTTACCTCTTTTTCATCAAATCTTGGATGGTAAGGTAAGGTTTCTAGAAAAAGAATCACTGAATGCAGAACACTTGCATCTTAATCAGAGAGTTAGGTGAGTTAAGGGATCTCTGCTGTCTCTGATCAGGAATCCTTAACTGCAGGATTCCCACTGTAGACTATCCAACCATATTCTAAAATGTTCCATACTGGAACAGGTTGCCCAGAGAAGCTGTGGATGCCCCATCCCTGGAAGTGTCCAAGGCCAGGCTGGATGAGGCTTGGAGCGACCTGGTCTAGTGGAAGGTGTCCCTGCCCATGGCAGGGGGGTTGGAACTGGATGGTCTTTAAGGTCCCTTCCAACCCAAACCATTCTATGATTGTGTTCTGTGGATTGCTGTGTCTGGGGAGGTTCAGCGTATTTTTGGATTTTGCAGAATCCCGTTATACTCTTAAAATCCCTGACAATGGAATTAAGACAATCTGTTCTTTAGGATTTTGCGTATTTTCAACCCTACCTTCTCCCTTTCAGAGCTAAGAATTGATTGACCAGTAGGTGTGATTGAAGTGGTTGAAAGTCAGGCTTTAATGATACTAGCAGAAGGCAGGTGTTTTAGTAAAATGTGTATAGTTTTCTTGCCTCTTTTTCTCTGATGTGGTCTTGTGACTTTCTAAAATGAGATTAGAGCTTGTTTTTCTGCAGAATTTGAAAGGCTATGTTGCACACAGGATGCCCCTCTGATGCATAAGATGCACTGGAGCTTCAACTTTGGGCACAGTAGGGGTACATAGGAAGCAAAATATTAAGTAAATTCAGGGTTTGTGTCTGTAGTAGTCAAACCACTGCAATTGTGCCTTCATCCCCCTGTCATCCAAACCACCAACAAACATAATCGTTATGTGTGAAAGTTTTACATTAAAAACTTCATTTCAGAAGTGGCTCCTGAAATTCAATGAAAGGGAACACTTCACAAGATTATGCTTATAAGTCGGTCCCAACTTTTTGCTAGCCAGAACTTGCAAATCCAGCGTTCTATGGGTAACCAGGTCCTGCTCTGACTGGGAAATAAGAGGGAGAAAGAGCACAGCACATGTCTAACGCAGATGTGCATGCATATGAAAAGGCATTTGTAAGCAAATACAGTTTTCACTATTGCTATTCTAAATGTTCTCAAGGTCATTACTTTCTGAAGTTGGTCTCCTTCCATACCTGCTCCTCTTATTTTTACATATGGTACCATTATTGAAATATATATGGAAGAACCATGTAGTGACCATGTGTGCTGCTTTCAAATCATGCCTGAATTGCTGTGGAGCTAATGAAAGCACCGGTCTTATTGTGTATGTGTTATACTGTCCTACTGCCCACGCTCTCTGCACATCTTAAAGTATCTTAACCTCTGGCAATCATTTTGAAGCTACTTTCTATGTGCAGTGTTGTTTGACCTGAAGGGATGTTTCAGTAGCTGAGCAGCTAGACAAACAAACTGAGAGATGCTTGAACAAAAGTTACTTGCAGAGAAAATGGATGTGCCTGTGAAAACAAAAGCCCATTAGCTCTACCACTGTGGGGAAAAAACCAATAAATCCACTAACCTGAAAGCTATTTTGACTAATGTGTTATTCAGGTTGTTATTGATAGTTGAATAGTATAAAGTAAATATAAAATTGTTGCTTATCACTCTTGTATTTAATTTTTGTACTTGGTAGTATAAACGCTCATGTCAGCACAAACATATGTATGCTATTATATCTGTATCTTAACTATTGTATCTCAAACAGTAAGAATGCTTACTCAAAGACAGAACAATTTTGCTAGGTATTTTCACAAAGGACCTATGTATTCCTTCAAGAGTAGTGTTTCTAGTCACCATCCACTTTTCAGATATTAGTAAGTCCCTGGTTTTCTACGAACTTTTTGGGAGGGTAAGAAAACAGAGATACTTAAGTGTATCTCCAAAATGAGTGTTATAGACATATGACTAGGGAAGTAGGTTAACTTCAATTTTTAATAAGTGGCTTCACTTCTTCCTAGCTGATATCAGATTTCTTTTTCATGTAGACATAAGTGTTGTCAGTTTAATAAGCAGTTTGTGTGCTTGTTATTAAGTAATAAAAATACAACTTTTCTATATGTGATTTTAACCACTTTCAGATACCTCATCCATATGCAGAAAAACCTTGTAATTAAAACATTTATTATCAGTGATACAACTGTTTACAAAGTTATCTCTCTTTTATTTATGACTGCATAACTTGAAATTTAGGAGGAGGCTTGGAAATAGGAGCTGTCACTCAGTATTTCCCCTTTTGAATTGTCTGGTGCGCTCCCTCTGGCTGCATGAATTGTTGCACTGCAGTTTGTGGGCTGAAGAAACACTTTGTATGCAAAGGCAAAGCCAGGAGTTTATTAAACTAAATTATAAAACTAAAGCAAGGTGAGCAAGAGCCACCTCCTGTTTGACCTCCAGATAGACCAAGACAAGTCCAGACGAAGGCTGCCAGCTCCTGAGGGTTTCAAGGCTTAGTTGAGACAAAGCCTGCGACCCGTGGCTAGCAATGAATGGCAACAGTGCGCTGCTTTTGCTACAGGCCTGCAGAATCTTGCTGAATATTGTTTTGAGTTCAGGCCAGCCTACAGCTTGCTAGAGAGGTGCTCCCATGGCAGGTAGGAGATGTGGGCTTCGTCTTCCCAGCTCCTGTTTGCAATCTGGCTGCTCCAGTGGGGTGTTTTTCTCTACCTGTCTGGGAGTGGATGAAAGGGAAGCACCCGGATTTAGAGAGGTTGATTTCAGTTTTGGTGCATATGTCAGTAACAGTGACCCCCCCCACCCCAAACTGAGTCTCAGTATGCAGGGTGCAAGGAGAGTTACATTCTCTAATGTGAGATACGGGAGACAGTAAAAGTAATTTTTCCCTCAAATTCTGCAGGGAAGAGGCAGTTCCTAAATAGTTTTTATATCTACTTGTTCATGCTTTTGGTTTTCTTGACATCTCTGTTCTGATCTCTCTGTTCATTTAATCTGGACATGCTAAGAGCTTTTTGGAAAACTGATTCTTCAGTGTTTTAATTTCTTTAGAGCCTCTTTGGAGATACCCTAAAAAGGATCTCAATTTTAGGAAAAATCCTGAATATTTTACTTTTCATATCTCATTACAAAAATGCTAACCACTTTTGAAGATCTTGGCTGTGCTTTTTGATACAAAGTTAATTACATGCTTTCTTAATATGCTGTGAGGCGAACAATGCTTTAATGTTTATGGAAGCAATGCAGATACTGTCTGAAAAACTATTAGTAAGGCAGTTTTCCAAAAACGTTCACTACTACAGCTTTGTGTTTGTAATAAGCTATTATAATAAGCAATAAACTTCTTGATAGGATTTAATGTTGTAATTAATAAGTGTGGTGTGGAGGATTGGGTCAGATAAATGAGTAAAGTGGGTATTAAAATTCTGGTTGTACTTACGGGCCAGCGAGAAACTGACTCTCTGCCAACCTCCTTGGCTCATCTTAATGCCTCCAAATTAACATAAAGCAGGTCATTTATAGGTTAACTTGCTGTGCAGAGATTGAAGCTAAGGATGAGGGGACTGAAGGGACACTAGACTGGAGTTTTGTGGTGTAAATAGTGAATTGCCATGTATCAGGAGTAACAAGTTCATGTTTCCATAGTTCTAGAAGGAAACAGTCGCTGCTTGGACTTGACCATCCTTCAGACGGAGTTGGTTGCTGTAATGTGTTTTGGAACACGGGAGCAATAGACATGACTTGATTTGTCAGTGAAATTTCTTTAGCAGTTTTCTCCCATCCATTTTCTTTTCTGAGCAGAAGAGTTCAAAGCATTCAGCCATCAACTTCTAGTGGCTTGGGTTTTTTTTATTCTTGTAAATTGTTCACTGAGGGTTCAGCTTTTGGTCTTTTTTTTCCCCCTGTTGCTCTGTCCCTTGCCCAAGTTCTGATTTTTGCTATAAAGATGTACATGTTATTGGCAGTGGTTGTGGAGATAACAATTTTAATGGAAGTGCTTTTGAGATTAAATAAGCATTGAGACTTTGCTGTCGCACAGCTTGAGGGTTTTGTTGTGGATTCTGTATGACAGATCCCTAAAGTGGCTGTAGCATGTCACATGGGTGTCACTGAGGCTTTCTAACTCTGACTACACTATGCAGCATCAGCTGTTGGAAGCGCACTAGAAGCATCTGGGCATTTTCAGATGTTTTCCTGCTTTTTTTAAAAAGAACACAAAATGTCCAGGAAATTTACCTTATTCAAATATAGGAAATCTAACCTCCAGAATCTGTGGTGCACCTTTTTCCCCTAGGTAAAAGAGCAGCTTTTATGGTATTTACACAAGACTCCAGAGTTCCTTAAAAATGCTGGTTTCTGGGACAAGAGGAGGAGGTTTGTGAAAGGTGTCAATTTTGACCCTTTATGAAAGAAAGCTGAATTATTTATTTTAATGTATCCTAAATGATGTCCCTTTTCATAGTAATATGAAGCATCTGATTAACTTTGGTATACAGAAATCCATTGCTTTTACAGCTTTTGTAGATCTCATCTCATGAATGCTTCAGATGAAGCAATCATTTCTGACAAGTTTCTTGAAGGACTTGATACAGCATTTGGAATAATGACAATTCATAATTAATACTTGCAACAGGATGAAGCATGTGGAAAAACGAATACAGAGTAGAATGAAACAAATTACTAAATTTAGATCAGCCCTCAATTTGAGGACCTAGCCATAAATATGAATTATTATATAATTTCTTTAACTTTGCATGGCTATATAATCAGGATCTCCTGAGTATCAGAGTTCTTAACTGATCAAGAGTCCAAACTTTGTTAAGTTTTGAATATGCAGTGATGCAAATATTCACTGTTCCCTTTATTGGAATAGATGAAGGTCAAAACTGCAAGCCCAAACCACATCCAACCCTCACCCCACGTCAAAAATAATAATAATAAAAATGTCAAAAATCTTATCATGAGCTAAGTAAAGTATGGGCTGAAAAATAAATAAAATCTGATCTAGTGAAAATAGAAATAGTTTCCTAGAAAGGTTGTATAGAAATGCCAAGATGTCACATTTCAATTGTTACTTCAGGTGAAATTTATATTGAATTAGAGAAGAAGCTCTGATTTGAAATGTTGAGTTCTACATAGCAAAAGTATAGATGATCTGTTAAGTGCAGTTCCTAATATATTTTTATCTGGGTGAGTATGGGGCTGAGATGCATACTCAGGTATATTCCGCTCGACTATGAAAGCTGTAAAATTAATTAACCTTTTCAGGTTTTTTTTTTTTATGGTTACCATATAGGTAACCATATCCAAGTGAGAGGGAGAGTTAGCTAGAGAGTAAAATCCTTGGGCAATGCAAATTAATTCACTTTGCTTTATTACTTGTCCTGCAAATAAAATAGAGAAACTGCCCATTAGTCAGTGGCAGTTTAGTACATGTGTCCCTAGGAAGTAACGTGAATACAGCTGGAGCATGGTCTGTGGTGTGAATCATGCACAACTGCAATGCTCAACACCATCATTCACTGAAAATCATTATCCATCTTTTATATTAAAACCTTTCAGCTATGACTGTAAGGACAGGATATTGAACGTAGGTTGGAGATTACCTTTTAAATGAATTTAGAAAAGCTGAAGAAACCGTTGAAAATGAACTCTTACAGAGCTGGAAAACAAACATTTGAAAATGTTTTATTTACCTTGTAGTGATGAATAAATGTTAATTAAAATGGTTCACTATAACTGTTTCACAAATAAATGTTTGCTAGAGCTGCTGACTCATTACCTGATCAGGGATGCTTACAGTGACCATTATCTGAACTGACTTCTAACCATGGCATTCATGCCCTAAAGTTCTGAAAATCTGAGCATTTAAATTTTCAATATAGTAATCAACGTGGAGAGACGATCATATATTTGATAACAGAAGAGTAACTTTTTCATTACTTACATGAAACTGTTGAAGGTAAAATAATTTACTCTGCTCAAACAATTAGGCAGAAAAATCAAGCTCATGTTTTGCAACATAGGGTGTTACCATGGATCTCAGATCAAGATTTGTCCAGAATTTCTTGCTTGTTGAAGGGCATTAGTCTGCAAATCTGAGTTTATTGGTCTATAATGCCATTGGTGGTGGTGTGAATGAATGTATGCTGGCTATTTTTAAACTTACTTAGTCTTAAGGGGTTTAGTTGCATGTCACTTAATTTTGCATGGAATTGGGCTGACAGCCCAAATGATGACAGTAATGACTTTGGTTCTAAGTGTGTGACAGATTTGTCCGAGGGCACCTTCTGATGCAAAATGCTAGAGTTGGGAAGCAAACATGGAAATTGTGGTCTGTGGTTTGTTTAGTATTATATCTATTTGTACATTAACTTCATAGATGTGTGCTAGAAAATAAATTTTTACTTATGAAAATACTTGAAATCCATAGGAAAAAATACATAGAGTGCAAAGAAGAGTAGGAGAACAAAGTAGGCAAGAGTGGGATTATAGACTCTTAGAGTCATTAGTGAAAACTAAATTCTTAACAGCTGAATGGGTTTTGAAGAATGTGGATTTTGATTACTCCCCCTACCCCTTGCTGAGGTCCTCCTTTTCTCTTCTCTTTTTAAATGACAGTTAACTGTTAGTATAGCAAGACAGGAAGATTTTCCCTTTTTGTATAATTTGGCTTCAAACTTTGGTACTTTTTTCCTGCTCTTCATGGAGCTACATCAACTTCTTGCAAGGCTGTTGAGAGCCATTCTCTTCAGCATTATGTAAACTGAGACTTTGAGTCAGGGGTTTTGTATTTCAGGTTAGTGTCAGTAAACTGTTTCTTTTCTGGGCCAGTTTATGGTTCTGACTGGAAATTCAGCAGTGAGGTTTTTTATTAGCGCTGGTACTCCCTATGGAAACATATATTTTCTAGAAGAGCAGCCTGTTGAGAAGTTTGAGATGTTCTCTCTGTTATGAAGTGAGAGGGGTAGGTAGGTACTGAGAATACCTAAGAGAAGAACAATTAGAAGGGGAATGAAATTGTGATTAGCTCATAACAAAAACAAGTAGAGGAAAGTAGTGTTAGGAAGTTGGAAAGAAATGCATCTAAAGTAAACATAGCAAAAAGGGTGATGTTCAAGTGACAGATGAGGTATTTGAAGATGCTGTACTAATGGATTATGAGGTTACAAATCTTGAGAGGGAGGCGTTGTTTCATCCAGATCCGCAAAGAAGTTGCGAGTGGTTGGAATAAAAGAAGTACAAAAGAACACCTAGAAAGGGCTCTTGGCAGACAGCTCTGGCTGTTTTTGCGTTGCAAAAAGAATATTGCCTCTTGGCTTCTGGTTTTGGACAATGCAGCCATGTGACCTGCACAGCTGAGGCAGTCTCTTCTTCAATTGCATCTGTGTGCAGTGACAGAAATCTCTTCTCTGATTGCCTGTGCTCTGTGGATTTCAGTGGATTTTTAATGTCCGTAATTTTCACATAGAAATGAGTGAGTTGCTTGGAACTAAATAACTGATGAAATCCTAATGACTCCTGAGAGAGCAGGTTGCATTACCAGCTTGCTTGTGTCCACAACAGAAGGCCACAGTCGCCTTTGGCAGGTCCACCAGAAATTACCCATCTCCTTACCCTAGAGGATGACTCCTATGGGTTTTTGAGAAGGAATGAATGAATTGGCCAGAGTCACACTCCATTTTTTTTTTGCAGCATGACATTTACTGACTTAAATAGATTTAAAAAACAAAACAAGTGACATTTATTAGAATAAATGTGTATACTTGAAGGCTAAGTAGCAGTTTAGTAGTGATTTTTGTGCAATTACCAGAAGGCAAATTTCTAAAATAAAAATAAAATAAAACCCCAACAAAACTCAACATTAATTCCTTCAGAGTATGTTTAATTTGGGAGATGGTGAGTAGTTTTCAGGCAAGTGAAGGGATGGGGCTTGCTGTTTGCCAGTTGTGCTGAGGCTGTAGTGGTAGAATGTGTTGTCTTGGCAAGTGAAAAGTTTTATTGTTTAATTCTGTTTTTTTTATCATTATCCATCATGATCAAGATGAAAGTAGAAGAGAATAGAGGCATTTCTACTGCATCGCCAAGAAGCAGGTGTCTCGGTTATTTATAGAACACAGGAATGCATATTGTGGAAATGGGCTGTGAATGGCCAGTTACCCATCTGTTTTATCTGCTGGGTATCATAACTGATTGTGTGGAAACTGACTTTTTTTAGCTGACGAAAATTGGGGTTCTGAACAAACATGTTTACGGCTGACTTTGTTTCTGCTATTCTGTTAACCCTGGAAATTAGTCATATGTGATTTAGGTTTTGAAAACAAAAAAAGGCTCG
>NW_010238570.1:0-14665 GCF_000690775.1 Eurypyga helias | reverse complement strand
CTGCTGAGCAAAGAGATTTCTTCTATCTGGCCTTGAATATAACATTCTAGATTGTAGTTATTAGTACAATTGGCTTACTAGCTGATTTTCCCCATTTCTTCATTATGGTCTAGTGGTTTCTGTGTTTGCTTTCAGTTTCAGACAACTACCTACAAGAAGTGTCAATACCCACTTTCCAATACTACCACTCCCCCCCCACCCCCCTTATTTAAGCTTGTGTCCCAGAATTGTGGCTGTCAATGAGAGTATGTAAGCTCCGAATTCTAGCTTGGAAATATCCTATTTCTTAAGATCTAGGTCAGAGACTGATTCAAAAGTAATAATTTATAATAATGAAACTAGGGCAAAACAAACTAGCAAAAAAGGCAGCTTTACAAATATGGAGGGAGTGGAATAATCCATTATAAACAAAATAACCAGCACCTCATGAGTGGATAGAACAAATTACTGGTCTTTACCAAACGAAGCTGTACAGACCTACTCAAGCAGTTTTCTTCAGTAACCATTGTTAGTTCCTTATTGCTTAGTCTTTCCCTTTCAATTTGTGCAGAATGGTGACATCTACAAATATTGCTGCAGCTTTCAAAGGGCAGAAATGAGCTTGGCAAAGAGAACCTGTCTGACCTCCTTTAATGCACAGTGGACTACACTATAAGCAGCAAAAAATCTTCTCATTGGTAGATTAATTTCTTGATTGTGCATTAAATATTTTAAAATGTGTTGCTTGTGTCCATAATAATGATAGAAGTAAACCAATCCTGTGCCCTCTCTGTAATGATGAGATCATTATATCTTGAAGTTGCTAATATTATCAGGTCTGTATTTAAAGTATAGCTATTCTGCGTAAAATAAAATGTTGAAGAATTTCTTTTCACCTTCCATACCTGTTTAAAAATTCCAACTTGCAACAGTCATGTTGCTTCTGAGGTTATAATGTCAATGTTGTCTTCTACTGAAACTTTGTACACATGATGCATTCCCTCCATGGGACAGGGGATCTGTTATATTAATTTGAACTGAACTCATTGGGGAATATTTTTATAATTTAAAGTATAAGCCTTTTCTACAACTAATATATTTCTGTGTGCAATTTTGTTTGTTTAGCCTCTGCTATCGGAGGCAGTATTTGTAGAGTGTATGATGGGTTAACATTCCTCAAAGTGCCCTAATGGAGAAAGCCTTTTAATAGTGCATAAAAAGGCTGCCCTCCCAGGAGTAAGGCTATAAGTAGATATGGTGGTGTATTTCTAGTTGTTAGCAGTAATTAATCTTCTCTGATCTGCTCAAAATACTTCACGAGAAAGGCAAAGGAGCCTTCACTGGAGGCCCTGGGATCCTACAGGACCAGCAGTCCTTTTGTGGAGTCAGGACAGATAAAGGGGCACACAAAGTGGAAAGTTTCTAATGTGTTCTACTTATGAGTAGAACTGGGCCATATTTTTCTGGCCACTTATTTATTCAGTAGAAAATACGGATTTGGGTCAGTCAAGTGTATCATGTTGCTATGTCATACTAATGAATTTATCTAGCTGTTACGGAAATAATTTTGGCCTGTTATTTTTGAAACAATGTTATCTTGCTTAGATATCCATTTAAAAGGTTAATATTCCAGCATTTCCTTCAAAGTAGATTTTGATTTAAGGTGAACTAAATTCTTTTCCTATCTTGGATTAACCATTGAACTGAAAATATCTTTCATTCACACAGCAGTGTTTGTGATGTTTCTGTTGAGGGAAGCCACAAACAATTCAAAACTTCAAAGTAAATCTGCTTTAATGTGTTAAAAAAATATGGGAGGTATTTCTTGATGGGAAACAGAACAGTTGAATATTATTATGTAATATTATGTAAAGATAAAGAAGCTGAGAAAAAAAAGAGGCTAAATGACTCATCACTAAGAAAGCTGATGGAAATAAATGTGCCCCTTTTCTCCATCACAAGACTCCTGTGGATACCCATGCTAAGAGATTGTGAAATACAACAAGAGGGGGACATATCTCTCGTTAGAGAAAAATCCCACACATTACATTTTTTCTTCCATCCTGACTTTTGCACAGCGATCACTTAGCTGCTTTCAGCCATGAATTTTCAAAGCTTTTGCAAAGGCAATATAGATTTGAATCACAATGACTGCACATACAGAAATGCTGGTATGCTGGGAAGAGAAGGATGTGATGTGGAAGGTCATAGATACCAACAGGTTCCTGGCTGTGTTGCAGCATATCTTTCCCTTCCACTTAGTGCCTTTTCACCCATTTAAAATGATGGAAATATTTGAGATTGAGGTACAAACTCAGACCCATGGCCCCAGTCCTGAAGCAACTGAAGGAATGTTGGGATAAAATTGGTTGTTAAAACCATTCTTCTGTCTGTTCTGGCATGCAAATCAATGTTGGCTCTTCACAAGTGATGGTACCAACACTTCACAAGAAGTAGTGAAATAGTTGAAGCCTGTGCTTCAGTGAGACCCAGCTTGCTGTGGCTATACCTTAGCTTCCCTTTCAGGTCTTTCTTCAAAATCTTATAAAGACAAAACGACCTGAATTTAAAACATATAGTGGAATGAAAGTACAAACTCAGTTATGTCTTGGGAAAGGCAGCCAAAACCTGAATAATCCGATTTGAGCTCTGTGTAGAGGAGGGAAAAGGGATACAGAGAGAGTGGTATCTGTTTTCTGTCCTTTGTTTTTTCCCCTTCAGACATTTCCAGGCAGGCTATGGCAGCGATGTAGCTGTAAACTTTTAAAGGGAAAGAAGCTACAGTTCCAATTACAAACTTGGCATGGTCTTAAATAGATGACCAGGGTCGGGGTGTATGCCCACGGCCTTCACAGACTGCTTAGAAGAGCATCAGGAGAAATAAAGCAATCCCAGGACTGCATTTGTCAAAGCAAAAACCCTCAAATCTCCAGGCAATGAACTGAAATGTTGGTTTCTATTCAGAAAGGTTTTGAGATGTGTTTTTTACCCAGGTCACGGAAGAAGGGAAGCAACATCTGTAATTTGTTTTCCTTTCGTGTATGCTCCAGAGTACTTGAAGGCAGTTCATGTACACATATGCTGTGACTGCATGCTAGTAATATTCTATAAATGCTCCCGTGCCCCAGGCAGATTAGTTGGGTGAAGGCCTAAATAAGGGGATTTCTTCAATACTAGCTATGATCTAGCTAATTTATGTTTGCTTATGGTATTTGTTGTGACCATCTCTGAAGAGTTAAATGTGCTATTCTTAGCTCTATGTGTTTCTTTGCCTGCTTGTTTCACCTCTGATGCAATGCAGTGCTGGAACTGCAGTGCATTGTCAGTTTGCATCTCATTACACCAGTAACAATTTTTAAATCAGCACGAGGTTACATGATTTGTTTTCCTTTCCTGTGGTTAGATGCCTACCAAGTAATCAAGGCTGCATGCTAACGACTGAAGAGTAGTTACAGATCATACCTTGACAAAGTAATTTGATGTGGACAGTATGTGGATAGCTTCTCAAACAGTTTTTGTGTAAACAGTATAAATATAGCTGCGCACAGGAAATCTTCAACCCAGTTTTGAATGTAGTTTCCATGCAGAAGCAAACTAAAATAACTTGCTTATGCTGAACATGAACTTTGGGCTGTTTCATGCAGAATAGATTTTATTTTTCAAAATAATGGAATTGACTAGAATCAGCTGGTTTACTTGGTGTTGTGGCCAACTGATGCTCTGCAAATATTAGTGGAGACTGGGGGGATTCTACATAGGGGCTACAATTTTCCTCTGAGAGGAAATGCCCCAGTCATGTTTGGTATCATTCTGGACTTGACTTTTTGGACAGTAGGACAGAATCACAGAAATTTTTCCTTAGCCTGTGCAACAGGAGTTATAATCAAGCTTTATGGACTAGAGTCTTCTAGATCCAACTGAGAAAGCTGCAGTACAGTTGCAGGCCTGGATTTTAAACCTAGAGAAAATTTTAAGGATTTGGTTTGAGCACAGTTTAAGCTTTCAATACATTTCACTGCTGCCTGCAGAAGTGTAAGAAACTTGAAGACTGGCATTCACACCACATAGGAACAGAGTTGTCACTGGGTAGAGGCTGTACCAATGACTCCTCAAGCAGCCTGTACAGTACACAGTTTTAATAAGCTTAGTCATTCTCCTGCTGTGGTTGGAAGGTATGGTAACTGCTGAAACGGCTGTTTTCATGTTCTAAGTTTACCTTCCCTGTCGAACAACATGCAGTATGCAGTTGCTTTGTGCTTGTGCAAGGCTGCTGTACTTCAGTGACATGTAGCATTTGTTAGGCAATTGCCATTCAAGACAATACATGGAGTTGCTTTTTGTCCCCTTGAGTAGTTCAAATGTCTTTTGACTTTCAGACCATCTTTCCATCAGTTTTACAGAGTGGGTTTTATCCTGCGGTTCCCTTTCCTTTTCTCAGAGGGAGGTTGAACACTGGGATGCTGTTCAGCATGATAAGAGTAGTCATAGTGGAATTTCTGGATTTAGCCAGAGCTTTTAACTATTCAGAAGCCCTTGTGTATGAAATAAATTATTCTGATCATATGACACATCAAGAGGAGCATTTTATACAGTGATGTACTTGATACTAAAAATAGACATGATTTCATGTACTTAGATTAATGGTTGCATGCTCTAGAGGTGATACATATACAGTCTGTATCAGTCTGCATGTGCTTCTTGAAGATGAGATGTCGTGGCCTCTCGGAATTCTCTGTAGTCACTAGAATGCATCTTTGTGTGACACTTATTAGTGTCTTTATTTAGCTGCAGCAGGGCATGATTTGTTGAGGTATGACTATATATTTTGAGTCTGTATCTTGGGACAAGTGAACAACTGTCAGGTTGGACCTTACTTTAAATGGTAAATCAGGTTGTTATAGCCCATAGCCTTCTACAAGAACACACAGAAAATTTTAAATGTAAGAAGCATAAGGGAAACAATTTCTTTCTGTAGCAATTCCCTTGGTTCAGCTTCTCAGAAAAATACCTACTGGGTTTATAGAGGATTAATCACTTGCTCTTTAGAGAAGAAATTATTGATTACCTTTTTAGCAGTTTTTTTAGAAACTTTATACTATAATGTTTATAAGTTCAGTTAGAATTTTGACTTAATGTCCCCTCCTGTCATAAGCTAGTGTATTCTATGGTTCTGTATATAAAATGAAAGGTGCTGGATCTGTGGTGATTTGTCAGATCAAGTGTATGTTTATTCTTCACACTTAAAATTAACTTATTTGGAAAACAGTTTAATGAGAAAATACTATTCATTTATCCCTAGAAACTGAGTTTTATTCCTGCCCATGCTCTTCTCTCTCAGCAGTCTAAGTGCCTTAATTGATTGTCTTGAGATGAGGTTTAACTCAGCAGTTAATTGAACTTCAGGGAGCAAAATACACTTTACTGAAGTGCTATTGTACCTGTGAAGGTATTGGACCTGCCACTGCTCCACTGCATTGAGTTAACAATTCACAGACAAAACATATGATTAAACCAAGGTAAGAAGCAGATTATCTCAGAACTTACGAGAAGAAACAAATATAAAAGCTGAACATGCCTTGAAAGTACCAAACCTTTGTGGACCTGTTATGATCAGTTGAAGAAAAGAATTGTTAGTTATTCAGCAGTCTTGCCTTATGTGATGGGATATATTTTTAATATAGAAATTATACTGGGTGCATGAAAAGAGGTATTTTGAACTAGTAGATGTATAACAGTTTTGGATATGGAGTATTTAGGTGATCTCTAAAGGAACCAGAAGTGTCAATAAGAGGATAGATGAGGTTTTCTTTTTTCAGAATATGCCCCAGTAAGATTCTTGAAGGACATCTCATTTAGGTTAAGATTATATATTGTTTGTGAAGGTGGTAAAAAAGTTTCCTTGGCTACTTTCTTATTCAGTGGTATGGTAGTTACTGGTGTTCCATATTGTCATACTCCATCCATTGTCACATTGCTGTTTTGGGATTTTCAAACTGACCCCAGATTTTTAAGAAGGAGATGTAATAGAAGGCAAACCTATCTCTTTCCTTGCTCTGGGAAGGTGACTTGTTGCATGAAGATAGTCAGATGAATTTCAGGTTTTCGTTGCTTCTCTTAACTAATTTACTTGCTAATAAGGTGTGTGGAAGAATGAGTGGAAGTTGAAATTTTTTAAATTTGAAGCTAAATTTGGTTATTCCACAGATACCCAGATGACAGTGTTCACTTTGTTGTAGAGTAGTTAAGATAGAAGAGACAAGAAACCAGAAGAGAAAGTACAGGCTTGAGGCACCATTTCAGTGTGGCAAGAAGTGACAGTGGTTTAAAGTTACAGCACAAGCTGTCAGAATGGTTGACATTTCTGTATTTATTTGGCATAATCCAAATAAATTGGAGTGAGGCAGCTGATGATGGAGGGAAGGGTGAAAGTGTATTACTTGGAATGGTAGTTGGTAAACTCCAGGACGTTTGGTTTACATTAGAAAGCATACCAAAACAGTCTCCTTCCTGTTTCCTTTGAACTTGTTTTTGGCACTGATATTAAAAACTTTTCTTCTGGAAAGTCTTTCACTGCATCCTCCTGTACTCTCTTCAAGAACACTGCTCTTGTAAGTATAATCTTTAACTTTCTGAGTACCTGTGTAATTGATGGTGGTGATGTTTTCAGAGGAACTGGCTGTGCCAAACATCAAAGCTCTCAGGATTGTCAACATCAGGAATTATGTCAACTGTGAGCAGGTTTCAAATGCCATAATGTTAGCAAGGGCAAAGTAACTTAAACAGATGTTCTAGATGAGCTAAGATGAACATACATAAGCCTGTCCTTATGCATGTATACTTGATGATGGCTAGTGGAGCTGATTAGGGTTTGAAAAAAGTAAAAGACACCGAACAAACCCTTGTAAATGGTATGAGGACGTTTTCAAAATAATGAATTGCTGAAACCCCACTCCATGCCTCCTGTTTAAAAACAGAGCCAACTCCTACTTCAGAGCATTAAGATGGCCCTGTTCCATCCCCCAAAGGGTTATTGAGGAGAAAGTCATCCTTATCAATTTTATAATTCACTCTTGGAGTAAACAGCCAGTCTAGGAATTAGTTTTATTAAAAAGATCACTTTGTTCAACTGGGCTAAAAACAAAGGCTGGAGAATCTGCAAAGACTAAACACTGAGTCTATTTTTCATCTTGTTTTTGAACCTTGAAGTGCTTGTCTAGGATGAACAGCTCTCTTACAGCTGCATTCAAGGATGAATGTTGATAACGAGAAAGATGAAAAGTCAATTGGTAAAAAATACGATGTTTAAAGTTTTTCAGACTTGCATCAAGGAGAACTTGGAACCATGAAATAAATCTGTGATGGACTAGGACAACAGTGAGATCAGTAAGGTCAAGCAGTTATTACTTTAATACTTTTATAGAAGTGAATATAAACACATTGTGTTTTGAAATTTCTTAAAGAGTATAGCTGGTTTATATCAATTATCTTTAACTTGGGATGCTGCAGAACCACAGGATGTTTATCCTGCAAATACTCACATCCTCGGTGGATTTTGATGAGGCAGACTAAATCAAGTATGTAAAGATAAACACAATACAAGGCAAATACAGATGGAGTAGCCCATGGACCCTTGCACAGTGCTCTGTGCCTTGGAAGAGTGCATTGTTCCCCACTTAGCAAGAAGGTCTAAGGAGAAAGTCTTACCTTGTTGGTTATTATCTTCCAACATTGTGGCTTTCTGGCTAAAATAAAGCAAGAAATCTGTCTGATTTTTTTTTGAGATGAAAGAGAAGATCTGACAGGCTTAAATTAAAAAAAATATTTTTGTTCCTACATATATCACAGTTATTTTGGAATCTGTTATAGAAAGGACTGGTGGGAACAGAAATAGCTGTGTGAGAGCATAGCATAGAGCTGTCTGCTAAGTGAGATTCCAGTTAATTTGCTTATAAAAATTAAGCAATTGTATATTAATTCCAGAAAGTGGGTTTGGGAACAATTTTTTCAATAGGTTGATGATATACCTACAGATGTGTTTATTTGCCTAGATGATTCTGCAGATGTAATTGTTGCCTAAAAACCACACCCAGCCTTGCATGTTTTTTAATGTCACTGAATGTGTGCACGGTATATAGATGGCCAGGTAAAACAAAACTGAGGATATAGTTCAAAATACATACTTTAGTATATTAAGAATTTAGAAAGTTTAATACTTGTGTTTATATGAGTGCTATTGTTTAGTAGACAGTATTTAAAAGAGTAGTTGAGCTCAGTTTAAAGAATTTCAGTAATGCAAACAACACAGATTTCATTCATATCCATTTAAGTTGCCATAATGAGATCACGATCATAAAGTCATTCCAGTAAATCATAGAAAGCTCCTAATTTGGAAAACAACCACTTTTGTTTTGCTTTCAGTTTCTGCATTTCTTAATGGCTATTATAATGTTTATCAGAAAGTATGCACCTATGAGTATTTTAAAATAAAAAAATGCATTTGGGAGTCTGTTCAAATATGAAAACAACAAAACAACACAAATCTTTGTGCAAGTAATTTACATCCTTGAATGTGAACAGAACTGTCTTGAACACTGAACCAGTTTGGAAAGACCAGATTGTAGCAATATTGCAAGCAAAGTCTGCAGTCAGCAGTATCATCCCCGGTGTAACTGAGGCTCCCAAGTGTAGGATTCTCATAAATCTCAACCTCTGAACTTCCTTTTCAAAGCAACTTAGAACTCTGTTGTGTGACACTTGGAGACCTTGGAGCTTCCCATCTCCAGTCAAGTGTTTAAAGCAATAGTGTGACCTTTAAGGTTTACAAGTAATGATGTATAAAAGCTAGAAATGAGTCTGTACAGTTCTTGGCCTCTCTACAGGATTCATACCGGAATGCATTATTTTCTTTGTCCCCTTAGGGCAGGAGAGGAGGAAACAGGATTGTCAATAGTAATTTTTCTAGGAAAAAGCCTATTTAAGCCTGTAACATTTGACAGTACCAAAACCACCAGAAGCAAAATCCATGTTTCCTACTAAGGGTTAATTTCATATGAGTTACCTTGAAGGTAGGCAAAAGAGCAGACAATTCCTGTATTTCTAGCAACATGAAAAACTTCCTTGAATCCTTCCTTCTTCCATCCAACTTGATGTCTCCTGCCATAAGAAGCAGAAGCCAGTTCTTTCAGGCTTCAGAGCTACTGTCAGTCAGACAAAAGTTTAGATGTGGGTGAAACAGCATTTAATTTTCTTGCAGGGACATTCCAGAACTATAGTAATAACTGATTTGGATATTAGTTCCTAGAAGTGTGGTTTTCTGGCTAAGCTACACCTGCATTTTAAGTAGGAGACAAGTGTGTTTTAATACGTTATTTTATTTAAAGCCCCTTTGTCTTAGTCATTGTTCCCACCAGTGAGATTAAGCCATGCAAGTTTTGAAAATACAGTAGAATGAAACTAATTAGATCTACTAATAATCACACTTGGAGCAGAGAGCACTGCAGCCTAGAATTCTTCTTGGGCAGGGAAAAGTAAAAGGCTTTATGTCTATAGGAAGCAAGGAATGGGCTTACTTAGACTGGAGCAAGAACAAACTGAATGCAGAACCTAGAAGGATCACGACAGTCGCACTTTAAAGAAAACTAATACTCAAGTGGTTCAATAGCATTCCTGTACATGAACAAAAGCCATGTAACATGTATGGCAGAAATAGGTAGCAGAAGGCTCTGACTCATCATCTGGAACTGTAATTTAAGTCCAAGGGAGATTTTTCTGTCTTGAATCTATTCCCTTTGGCTCCAATGTCTCATAAGCCTTTAGCACCTAGTTTTAATAGAGCTGGTGCCTACAATCAAGAAATGGATTGGATGCAAGGAGCAAAATACTACTCATCTTAAAAATATCTTCCAGCTAGAGCTGAGGTAGCTTTGTGTTGATAAGAAGCTTCCATTGACCTTTACTAAATTTGAGTTTCTGGATTTAGAAAAGTCTCAACTCCCTAAGCAAAAATTTGCTTAGTGAAGCACTGAGAAGCAGATGCAGTGTAGGCATCTTGGTGCTTCCCACTCAGTACAGCTTTCTTTTAGCAAACAAGCACCACCAATGAACAATGTGTGAGAGGTCGCCCCTGTCTCTTATCAGGAATAAGTAGTAATTTTCCCTGTGTTGAATCAAATTCTAAGTGAAATAACTTCAGAATATTCCATTAAAATTTGTTTTACAAGTAATACAGTTATTGCTGAGACTAGTAGCTAACCTATCTTCAAGATTCATAAGGTATTTTCTGATATTTTCAAACCTAAGAAGTCTGCTTTGGAAATATACATCAACTATATACACAGGGATTTTTTTTAGGTATATAAAATCTCTGTAAACATAGACCATCTCAAATAGAGAGACACAGAGAATGTTCCATGTGAGGCAAGAGCAAAACTGCTCCTATCATTATATACTTCAAGAATCTGAGCATCCTTTAGGTAGGCTAATGCAATCTGGTAACTACTTGGCTAGGAGAACCATCATGCTGTTCAGAAATAGATAAGAAAACACAGATTTATATGGTTCAGGGAGTGAGTGAAAAGATTTAAAAATAGTATTTAAAAAAAAATCCGATTCATAAAGGCTTGTCACTTTGTGAGGATTAGGAGATCATATTTTGGCCCTAAATAAATAATGGAAATTTTTGACTTCTCTACTATTCTAGGTACTATTGAACAAGCTGTACGGGCTATGCAGTGGTCAGGTGATTTCTTGCGTGTTCCTAGAAGGTTTTTTTAGAAATATACTGATATTTCACAATTTGACTGGGGAGAGGGCAGGAAGGGAGGAAGAGAAGCAGTCTCAAACTAGGTATTTACACCTGATTCGATTCCCTGAAGCCCAGATCTTGTGCAATTGGATGTGTAATTGGGTTGTTACTGGCAGCCTTCACAGGTTTGCACTGCTGTGACATGGGTTTCTTTGTTAACAGAGCAGCATTTTAATGACAGAGGTCAGAGTACAGAGTTCATGATGAAATTCTGGCTTGACCCTCAGAATTAGATTTGACTAATTCAGTGATTTCCCAAAGAAAGAGAAATCCTCTTGGGGGCTGCATAGCAGAGTTTAGAAATAAAGGTAAAGATTAATTTGATAGGGGAAATTGATTACAAAAGAGGCAAACATACAATCCTAGAGAAACCTCTGATAGTTGGAGGTGAGGTGAGACAGGGGAACTCTGGTTGAACTGCCCCTGGGGTGTTCCTTCCCTACTGGGATTGTTTGCAGAGAGGCTGGAGTGCTGTAACAGCCTCAAGCTCCGTTCAGTGATGTTGCCTCCTTTTTTTCCGTGGCAGCCAGCTCATGTCCTTTGCAGAACTGAGAGTAGCTGAAGGCCATCATTTCATGCATGACTTGGTAAATTGTGCAAGAAAGGACACTGCCAAATGAGGAGCTCAGCCAGTTTTCAATGAGAGGGCCATCTGTGACCAAATGTTTTACTGAGTTTGAAAACAATTGACTTCTTACCCATTTTTACTTCGATTTCATTTGTTACGTATGTAACTGTGCTGCCACCCAAGAGTAAGTTTATGTTACTGTATCCTTGTCTGCCATGCATTAAGTTTTTGTTGAGTCCAGTGGTTTAATTTCAGCCTTGATCGCGTGTGGTACTGAAAAATGACTTTGCATCGATGTTGCTTTCGATTCTTGCTGGAGAGTTTTCTCAGGGTAGACTAAATTCAACTATTTGTGGCAGATAAGATGCATGTAAACAATATTGTTACTGGTTACAGCAACATTCTCTATGTGTGACAGGAGTTTATTGAAGGAACAAACACTTTTAAAGTTGGAATGAATCCTAAGTAAACCCCCATCCCTTAACCTGGCCTGTTACCTGTAGTGTCTTGTTACTGTATGAGGTTTTGCGTATTGGTGTTTCCATGTAGCAAGGATTACTGAGTAGATTTGCGATTTGTTTCAGAGACCTCAATCATAGCTTAAACCTTTGCAACAAAGACTCTCTCAATTGAAAATAGAGTGACATTAATTTGATATCTAATGTGTTGAAGTATTTTTCTTGGCTAATTATGGTGTCATGGTGTAAGAACAAATTCTTTTTTAAAAGGGTGATTGTACTTCCTCTACTTAACACTGCTCTTTCTAAGAGCAAGAGGAAAATGATGAATTCTCTTCCTGAATCTGGGGGTTAAATCTGGCTTTTAATTTAGCTGTCTAACATGTCTGAGGTAAGCATTTTACAGCTGGTAAAGTAAAGCAAATGGAGAGAGAGTAACAGACAGTGTCACTAATGAGTCAGCAACAGACAGAAACCTGCCTTGTGCCAGACCATTAGACCCCACTGCCTCTGCCTCCTTCGAAAACCTTTCTTGTACCTGATAATTTGGCTGCTTGTTTCTGTTGACAAATGTACTCTGCAACAGGTAATTTTCAGAAAATGGAAACCTTTTTGTAATTTAATGTTGATTTGGAAGGGGCTGAGTGAGAAGAAAGTTTCTGACCTTTAAATACAGGTTTATGTAGCAGGCAGGAGGTAGGGAAACCCCAGCTGGAGAACATCCTCAGAAGTGCAGCACTCCAAACTTCTTGAAGTCATGTTGTAGCTTCTTTTAGATAAGTGCACAGCTGTTTGTGTGGAGCAGGCAATCACTTATGTATCAATCCATCTGCCTTTCAGAAAAAATGTTCTCCATGAAAATACTAAATTTATATCTTAATCTCCCAAGTGCAGGAATGTTAGTGTTTGTTACACTGCTTTTGAACTAAGTGTTCCCTTTTTACACAGAAATTACAAGGGTAAATTAAAGACACTTAAATGCAAATTTTGTTTTCTTGTTTCTGCTGAGTGAAGTTGATTTCTTACCATGTTTGCAGCTCTTCTCTTTAATCTTAAATTAAACTGTGCAAATATACCTATAAATGGACTACGGATGTCTATTAAAATAGCAATCTAATTTTGCAGCATGTACTCAACTCTGTAGGCAGTAATCTGCTTGAATTGGGTGAGGCTTTTGGGAAGACTGCATATGTACTGCCAAGATGGGTCCCAATGTGTTTGAGCAAACTTTAGTATGCTATAATTCTAATTTGTAAATGAATTTGGACTAGGTTTTATTGTGATATTTCACAAGCTTTTATAAGAGTAATTGAGGGGAAAAAAATGAAATCATGTTAAAGTATTTAAAAATATAGATTAATTAAAAAACCATACAGTTTGGTTGAAGTTAGGCTTGGCTATTTCTTGTACTGGTCTTTGAAACCTTCAAATTTGGTCAATATATTTTGGACACAGCATATTATATAGTAAGAATTTTCCAAAGACACTATGTCACTTTGAATATTTTAAATACATGCAAATGCTAGAGCCATATTTTTTCCCCATTGTGAATTTCACCTGCATTTGAGGATCTTGGATCCCTGGTTTTGCTGGTGTTTCAATAAATCTACTGAATGGTAACACTGAAATAACCCTTACACAAGGATGGAGGTGCAATCTCATCTCCAGTAACCATGACAAACATCACTGTAATATTTACAGGAGGAAAGTGTGTGGCAAGGGTGAAATGCAAAGATGCATTAAAGCATCAAACTTCAAAAAAAAAAAGGCACAGTTGTAGCTGTTTAATTGCTTGGCTTAGAAAGACTAATGCAATGTTTAATCTCTAAATAAGTTAAGAGATGACATATTTCACAGGAGAGGAAAAAAAGGCATAGACCTATTGGGGAATTTTATGAAGAGACTGTCAAGAACAGTAAAGCTGATGCGTTGTTAAATGTCTTTGGGAATGAGCTCTTGGTATTCTGTGCCTTCACGTGGTGCAAAGCAAACTTCAGTGAGTGGAGACTTGGCATATTCCTGTTTGAACCCAAAGGTTTGCTCTGGCATAGGTGCCTGGGTGAGCGGGTCTGTCAGTGTGTGAATTGGCCTTCCTCTGAAGTATTCAGCGTTGCAACACATACGGTTGTAAAGGAGGGAGCACAAAAGGGGACATGGCTTATGTCGTAGTTAGCTGGTATATCCCTTGCTGCAAAACCAAGTGAGTCGTGGCAGCTGGAGCGGGATGGCAGAAAGGGGAAACAGAAGAGCAAGGGAGGAGGTGTGGTAGCGCGTGGTCTGGGCTAGGAGGAAGGAGCTGCTCAGCAGCAAGGTGGGTCTGACATGGGCTGTGCTAGGTGAGTGGGAGAGGGAGAAATGGGAACGATGCTTGGAAAGGGGGGATGGAGCAGCAGGGATGCCCAGATGGAGCAACTTCTACAGAGCATTTTTCTGCTATTTGGCGGCGGTCTGTAGCTTTTAGGGCTGCTTTTAGTGTGGAAGCTGCTGCTCCACATGCATTCCCCCGAGCCCCACGGCCGGGATTTCTGGTTGACAGCCCCTGCATCAAGGGAAAGGAGAACACTCCGGGGTTTCCCGGGCTACCAACCTTTTGCCGGAGCTGGTAACGTAGGAAGAGTGCTCAAGTTTGCCACTCTTCTGCCCCAAACCCGGTGTTCTCACTGCTCCCCCACATCTGACACCCCCTCCCCCGATTGCCTGGGTCTGACTCATTCGCCGGTGCGTGTGGAAGCAGAACGAGGAGGGGGAGGGGGCAGCCTTCAAAGTAGCCGCGATTGGTCTCGGTTTGACAAGGCGCCCGTGAGCTTCGCCCCTGCAAGGGCGGCGGTGCCGGGGGCGGCGGAGCGGCGCGGCGCG